>NW_027473378.1:300000-600000 GCF_050947335.1 Megachile rotundata | reverse complement strand
TGCGATTGTATGATTGTGATTGCATAATTGTGATTGTATGATTGTGATTGTATGATTGTGATTGTCTGATTGTGATTGTATGATTGTGATTGTATGATTGTGATTGTATGATTGTGATTGTATGATTGTGATTGTATGATTGTGATTGTATGATTGTGATTGTATGATTGTATTTGGGAGATTGTATTTGGGAGATTGTATTTGGGAGATTGTAATTGTATGATTGCGATTGTATGATTGTGATTGTATGATTGCGATTGTATGATTGTGATTGTATGATTGTGATGTATGATTGTAATTGTATGATTATGATTGTATGATTGTGATTGTATGATTGTGATTGTATGATTGTGATTGTATGATTGTGATTGTATGATTGTGATTGTATGATTGTATTTGGGAGATTGTATTTGGGATATTGTCATTGTATGATTGCGATTGTATGATTGTGATTGTATGAGTGTGATGTATGATTGTAATTGTATGATTATGATTGTATGATTGTGATTGTATTATTGAGATTGTATGATTGTGATTGTATGCTTGCGATTGTATGATTGTGATTGTATGATTGTGATTGTATGATTGTGATTGTATGATTGTGATAGTATGATTGTGATTGTATGATTGTGATTGTATGACTGTGATTGTATGATTGTGATTGTATGATTGTGATTGTATGATTGTGAAAGTATAATTGTGATTGTATGATTATGATTGTATGATTGTGATTGCATGATTGTGAATGTATGACTGTGATTGTATGATTGTGATTGTATGATTGTGATTGTATGATTGTCATTGTATGATTGTGATTGTATGATTGTGATTGTATGATTGTGATTGTATGATTGTGATTGTATGATTGTGATTGTATGATTGTGATTGTATGATTGTGATAGTATGATTGTGATTGTATGATTGTGATTGTATGATTGTGATTGTATGATTGTGATTGTATGATTGTGATTGTATGATTGTGATTGTATGATTGTATTTGGGAGATTGTATTTGGGAGATTGTATTTGGGAGATTGTAATTGTATGATTGCGATTGTATGATTGTGATTGTATGAGTGTGATTGTATGATTGTGATTGTATGATTGTATTTGGGAGATTGTAGTTGGGAGATTGTATTTGGGAGATTGTATTTGGGAGATTGTAATTGTATGATTGCGGTTGTGATTGTGATTGTATGATTGCGATTGTATGATTGTGATTGTATGATTGTGATGTATGATTGTAATTGTATGATTATGATTGTATGATTGTGATTGTATGATTGTGATGGTATGATTGTGATTGTATGATTGCGATTGTATGATTGTATTTGGGAGATTGTAGTTGGGAGATTGTATTTGGGAGATTGTATTTGGGAGATTGTAATTGTACGATTGCGATTGTATGATTGTGATTGTATGATTGCGATTGTATGATTGTGATTGTATGATTATGATTGTATTTTTGTGATTGTAAGATTGTGGTTGTATGATTGTGATTGAATGATTGTGATTGTATGATTGCGATTGTATGAATGCGATTGTATGATTGTGATTGCATAATTGTGATTGTATGATTGTGATTGTATGATTGTGATTGTCTAATTGTGGTTGTATGATTGTGATTGTATGATTGTGATTGTATGATTGTGATTGTATGATTGTGATTGTATGATTGTATTTGCGAGATTGTATTTGGGATATTGTAATTGTATGATTGCGATTGTATGATTGTAATTGTATGATTATGATTGTATGATTGTGATTGTATGATTGTGATGGTATGATTGTGATTGTATGATTGCGATAGTATGATTGTGATTGCATGATTGTGATTGTATGATTGCGATTGTATGATTGTGATTGTATGATTGTGATGGTATGATTGTGATTGTTTGATTGTGATTGTACGATTGTGATAGTATGATTGTATTTGGGATATTGTAATCGTATGATTGCGATTGTATGATTGTGACTGTATGATTGTGATGTATGATTGTAATTGTATGATTATGATTGTTTGATTGTGATTGTATGATTGAGATTGTATGATTGTGATTGTATGCTTGCGATTGTATGAATGCGATTGTATGATTGTGATTGTATGATTGTGATTGTATGATTGTAATTGCATGATTATGATTGTATGATTGTGATTGTATGATTGCGATTGTATGATTGTGATTGTATGATTATGATTGTATTTTTGTGATTGTATGATTGTGATTGTATGATTGTGATTGTATGATTGTGATTGTATGACTGTGATTGTATGATTGTGATTGTATGATTGCGATTGTATGAATGCGATTGTATGATTGTGATTGCATAATTGTGATTGTATGATTGTGATTGTATGATTGTGATTGTCTGATTGTGGTTGTATGATTGTGATTGTATGATTGTGATTGTATGATTGTGATTGTATGATTGTGATTGTATGATTGTATTTGGGAGATTGTATTTGGGATATTGTAATTGTATGATTGCGATTGTATGATTGTGATTGTATGATTGTGATGTATGATTGTAATTGTATGATTATGATTGTATGATTGTGATTGTATGATTGTGATTGTATGACTGTGATTGTATGATTGTAATTGTATGATTATGATTGTATGATTGTGATTGTATGATTGTGATGGTATGATTGTGATTGTATGACTGTGATTGTATGATTGTGATTGTATGATTGTGATTGTATGATTGTGATGTATGATTGTAATTGTATGATTATGATTGTATGATTGTGATTGTATGATTGTGATGGTATGATTGTGATTGTATGATTGCGATTGTATGATTGTATTTGGGAGATTGTAGTTGGGAGATTGTATTTGGGAGATTGTATTTGGGAGATTGTAATTGTACGATTGCGATTGTATGATTGTGATTGTATGATTGCGATTGTATGATTGTGATTGTATGATTATGATTGTATTTTTGTGATTGTAAGATTGTGGTTGTATGATTGTGATTGAATGATTGTGATTGTATGATTGCGATTGTATGAATGCGATTGTATGATTGTGATTGCATAATTGTGATTGTATGATTGTGATTGTATGATTGTGATTGTCTAATTGTGGTTGTATGATTGTGATTGTATGATTGTGATTGTATGATTGTGATTGTATGATTGTGATTGTATGATTGTATTTGCGAGATTGTATTTGGGATATTGTAATTGTATGATTGCGATTGTATGATTGTAATTGTATGATTATGATTGTATGATTGTGATTGTATGATTGTGATGGTATGATTGTGATTGTATGATTGCGATAGTATGATTGTGATTGCATGATTGTGATTGTATGATTGCGATTGTATGATTGTGATTGTATGATTGTGATGGTATGATTGTGATTGTTTGATTGTGATTGTACGATTGTGATAGTATGATTGTATTTGGGATATTGTAATCGTATGATTGCGATTGTATGATTGTGACTGTATGATTGTGATGTATGATTGTAATTGTATGATTATGATTGTTTGATTGTGATTGTATGATTGAGATTGTATGATTGTGATTGTATGCTTGCGATTGTATGAATGCGATTGTATGATTGTGATTGTATGATTGTGATTGTATGATTGTAATTGCATGATTATGATTGTATGATTGTGATTGTATGATTGCGATTGTATGATTGTGATTGTATGATTATGATTGTATTTTTGTGATTGTATGATTGTGATTGTATGATTGTGATTGTATGATTGTGATTGTATGACTGTGATTGTATGATTGTGATTGTATGATTGCGATTGTATGAATGCGATTGTATGATTGTGATTGCATAATTGTGATTGTATGATTGTGATTGTATGATTGTGATTGTCTGATTGTGGTTGTATGATTGTGATTGTATGATTGTGATTGTATGATTGTGATTGTATGATTGTGATTGTATGATTGTATTTGGGAGATTGTATTTGGGATATTGTAATTGTATGATTGCGATTGTATGATTGTGATTGTATGATTGTGATGTATGATTGTAATTGTATGATTATGATTGTATGATTGTGATTGTATGATTGTGATTGTATGACTGTGATTGTATGATTGTAATTGTATGATTATGATTGTATGATTGTGATTGTATGATTGTGATGGTATGATTGTGATTGTATGACTGTGATTGTATGATTGTGATTGTATGATTGTGATTGTATGATTGTGAAAATATGATTGCGATGGTATGATTGTGATTGTATGATTGTGATTGTATGATTGTATTTGGGAGATTGTATTTGGGAGATTGTATTTGGGAGATTGTAATTGTATGATTGCGATTGTATGATTGTGATTGTATGATTGTGATTGTATGATTGTATTTGGGAGATTGTAGTTGGGAGATTGTATGTGGGAGATTGTATTTGGGAGATTGTAATTGTATGAATGCGGTTGTATGATTGTGATTGTATGATTGCGATTGTATGATTGTGATTGTATGATTGTGATGTATGATTGTAATTGTATGATTATGATTGTATGATTGTGATTGTATGATTGTGATGGTATGATTGTGATTGTATGATTGCGATTGTATGATTGTATTTGCGAGATTGTATTTGGGATATTGTAATTGTATGATTGCGATTGTATGATTGTAATTGTATGATTATGATTGTATGATTGTGATTGTATGATTGTGATGGTATGATTGTGATTGTATGATTGTGATTGCATGATTGTGATTGTATGATTGCGATTGTATGATTGTGATTGTATGATTGTGATTGTATGACTGTGATGTATGATTGTAATTGTATGATTATGATTGTATGATTGTGATTGTATGATTGTGATTGTATGACTGTGATTGTATGATTGTAATTGTATGATTATGATTGTATGACTGTGATTGTATGATTGTGATTGTATGACTGTGATTGTATGATTGTGATTGTATGATTGTGATTGTATAATTGTGAAAGTATGATTGCGATGGTATGATTGTGATTGTATGATTGTGATTGTATGATTGTGATTGTATGAGTGTGATTGTCTGATTGCGGCTGTGCGATTGTGATTGTATGATTGTGATTGTATGATTGTGAACGTATGATTGTGATTGTATGATTATGATTGTATGATTGTGATTGTATGATTGTGATTGTATGATTGTATTTGGGAGATTGTAATTGTATGATTGCGATTGTATGATTGTGATTGTATGATTGCGATTGTATGATTGCGATTGTATGATTGTGATGTATGATTGTAATTGTATGATTATGATTGTATGATTGTGATTGTATGATTGTGATTGTATGATTGTGATTGTATGATTGTGATTGTATGATTGTGATTGTATGATTGTGATTGTATGATTGTGATTGAATGATTGTGATTGTATGATTGTGATTGTCTGATTGTGATTGTATGATTGTGATTGTATGATTGTGAAAGTATGATTGTGATTTTATGATTGTGATTGTATGATTGTGATTGTATGATTGTGATTGTATGATTGTGATTGTATGAGTGTGATTGTGTGATTGTGGTTGTGCGATTGAGATTGTACGATTGTGATTGTATGATTGTGATTGTATGATTGCGATTGTATGATTGTGATTGTATGATTGCGATTGTATGATTGTGATTGTATGATTATGATTGTATTTTTGTGATTGTAAGATTGTGATTGTATGATTGCGATTGTATGAATGCGATTGTATGATTGTGATTGCATAATTGTGATTGTATGATTGTGATTGTATGATTGTGATGGTATGATTGTGATTGTTTGATTGTGATTGTACGATTGTGATAGTATGATTGTATTTGGGAGATTGTATTTGGGATATTGTAATCGTATGATTGCGATTGTATGATTGTGATTGTATGATTGTGATGTATGATTGTAATTGTATGATTATGATTGTTTGATTGTGATTGTATGATTGAGATTGTATGATTGTGATTGTATGCTTGCGATTGTATGAATGCGATTGTACGATTGTGATTGTATGATTGTGATTGTATGATTGTAATTGCATGATTATGATTGTATGATTGTGATTGTATGATTGTGATGGTATGATTGTGATTGTATGACTGTGATTGTATGATTGTGATTGTATGATTGTGATTGTATGATTGTGAAAGTATGATTCTGATGGTATGATTGTGATTGTATGATTATGATTGTATGATTGTGATTGTATGATTGTGATTGTCTGATTGTGATTGTATGATTGCGATAGTATGATTGTGATTGTATGATTGTGATTGTATGATTGCGATTGTATGATTGTGATTGTATGATTGTGATGGTATGATTGTGATTGTTTGATTGTGATTGTACGATTGTGATAGTATGATTGTATTTGGGAGATTGTATTTGGGATATTGTAATCGTATGATTGCGATTGTATGATTGTGATTGTATGATTGTGATGTATGATTGTAATTGTATGATTATGATTGTTTGATTGTGATTGTATGATTGAGATTGTATGATTGTGATTGTATGCTTGCGATTGTATGAATGCGATTGTATGATTGTGATTGTATGATTGTGATTGTATGATTGTAATTGCATGATTATGATTGTATGATTGTGATTGTATGATTGCGATTGTATGATTATGATTGTATTTTTGTGATTGTATGATTGTGATTGTATGATTGTGATTGTATGATTGTGATTGTATGATTGTGATTGTATGATTGTGATTGTATGATTGTGATTGTATGATTGTGATTGTATGATTGTGATTGTATGATTGTGATTGTATGATTGTATTTGGGAGATTGTATTTGGGAGATTGTATTTGGGAGATTGTAATTGTATGATTGCGATTGTATGATTGTGATTGTATGAGTGTGATTGTATGATTGTGATTGTATGATTGTATTTGGGAGATTGTAGTTGGGAGATTGTATTTGGGAGATTGTATTTGGGAGATTGTAATTGTATGATTGCGGTTGTGATTGTGATTGTATGATTGCGATTGTATGATTGTGATTGTATGATTGTGATGTATGATTGTAATTGTATGATTATGATTGTATGATTGTGATTGTATGATTGTGATGGTATGATTGTGATTGTATGATTGCGATTGTATGATTGTATTTGGGAGATTGTAGTTGGGAGATTGTATTTGGGAGATTGTATTTGGGAGATTGTAATTGTACGATTGCGATTGTATGATTGTGATTGTATGATTGCGATTGTATGATTGTGATTGTATGATTATGATTGTATTTTTGTGATTGTAAGATTGTGGTTGTATGATTGTGATTGAATGATTGTGATTGTATGATTGTGATTGTATGACTGTGATTGTATGATTGTGATTGTATGATTGTGATTGTATGATTGTGAAAGTATAATTGTGATTGTATGATTATGATTGTATGATTGTGATTGCATGATTGTGAATGTATGACTGTGATTGTATGATTGTGATTGTATGATTGTGATTGTATGATTGTCATTGTATGATTGTGATTGTATGATTGTGATTGTATGATTGTGATTGTATGATTGTGATTGTATGATTGTGATTGTATGATTGTGATTGTATGATTGTGATTGTATGATTGTGATAGTATGATTGTGATTGTATGATTGTGATTGTATGATTGTGATTGTATGATTGTGATTGTATGATTGTGATTGTATGATTGTGATTGTATGATTGTCATTGTATGATTGTGATTGTATGATTGTGATTGTATGATTGTGATGTATGATTGTAATTGTATGATTATGATTGTATGATTGTGATTGTATGATTGTGATTGTATGATTGTGATTGTATGATTGTGATTGTATGATTGTGATTGTATGATTGTGATTGTATGATTGTATTTGGGAGATTGTATTTGGGATATTGTCATTGTATGATTGTGATTGTATGATTGCGATTGTATGAATGCGATTGTATGATTGTGATTGCATAATTGTGATTGTATGATTGTGATTGTATGATTGTGATTGTCTGATTGTGATTGTATGATTGTGATTGTATGATTGTGATTGTATGATTGTGATTGTATGAGTGTGATTGCCTGATTGTGGTTGTGCGATTGTGATTGTACGATTGTGAATGTACGATTGTGATTGTATGATTGTGATTGTATGAATATGATTGTATGATTGTGATTGCATGATTGTGATTGTATGGTTGTGATTGCATGATTTTGAATGTATGATTGTGATTGTATGATTGTGATTGTATGACTGTGATTGTATGATTGTGATTGTATGATTGTGATTGTATGATTGTGATTGTATGATTGTGATTGTATGATTGAGATTGTATGATTGAGATTGTATGATTGTGATTCTATGCTTGCGATTGTATGATTGTGATTGTATGATTGTATTTGGGAGATTGTATTTGGGATATTGTAATTGTATGATTGCGATTGTATGATTGTGATTGTATGATTGTGATGTATGATTCTAATTGTATGATTATGATTGTATGATTGTGATTGTATGATTGATATTGTATGATTGTGATTGTATGCTGCGATTGTATGATTGTGATTCTTTGATTATGATTGTATGATTGTGATTGCATGATTGTGATTGTATGATTGTGATTGCATGATTTTGAACGTATGATTGTGATTGTATGATTGTGATTGTATGATTGTGATTGTATGATTGTGATTGTATGATTGGGATTGTATGATTGTGATTGTATGATTGTGATTGTATGATTGTGATTGTATGATTGTGATTGTATGATTGTGATTGTATGATTGTGATTGTATGATTGTAATTGCATGATTATGATTGTATGATTGTGATTGTATGATTGCGATTGTATGATTGTGATTGTATGATTATGATTGTATTTTTGTGATTGTATGATTGTGATTGTATGATTGTGATTGTATGATTGTGATTGTATGACTGTGATTGTATGATTGTGATTGTATGATTGCGATTGTATGAATGCGATTGTATGATTGTGATTGCATAATTGTGATTGTATGATTGTGATTGTATGATTGTGATTGTATGATTGTGAATGTACGATTGTGATTGTATGATTGTGATTGTATGAGTATGATTGTATGATTGTGATTGTATGATTGCGATAGTATGATTGTGATTGTATGATTGTGATTGTATGATTGTGATGTATGATTGTAATTGTATGATTATGATTGTATGATTGTGATTGTATGATTGCGATTGTATGATTGTATTTGGGAGATTGTAGTTGGGAGATTGGATTTGGGAGATTGTATTTGGGAGATTGTAATTGTATGATTGCGATTGTATGATTGTGATTGTATGATTGCGATTGTATGACTATGATTGTATTTTTGTGATTGTATGATTGTGATTGTATGATTGTGATTGTATGATTGTGATTGTATGATTGTGATTGTATGATTGTGATTGTATGATTGTGATTGTATGATTGTGATTGTATGATTGCGATTGTATGAATGCGATTGTATGATTGTGATTGCATAATTGTGATTGTATGATTGTGATTGTATGATTGTGATTGTCTGATTGTGATTGTATGATTGTGATTGTATGATTGTGATTGTATGATTGTGATTGTATGATTGTGATTGTATGATTGTGATTGTATGATTGTGATTGTATGATTGTATTTGGGAGATTGTATTTGGGAGATTGTATTTGGGAGATTGTAATTGTATGATTGCGATTGTATGATTGTGATTGTATGATTGCGATTGTATGATTGTGATTGTATGATTGTGATGTATGATTGTAATTGTATGATTATGATTGTATGATTGTGATTGTATGATTGTGATTGTATGATTGTGATTGTATGATTGTGATTGTATGATTGTGATTGTATGATTGTGATTGTATGATTGTATTTGGGAGATTGTATTTGGGATATTGTCATTGTATGATTGCGATTGTATGATTGTGATTGTATGAGTGTGATGTATGATTGTAATTGTATGATTATGATTGTATGATTGTGATTGTATTATTGAGATTGTATGATTGTGATTGTATGCTTGCGATTGTATGATTGTGATTGTATGATTGTGATTGTATGATTGTGATTGTATGATTGTGATAGTATGATTGTGATTGTATGATTGTGATTGTATGACTGTGATTGTATGATTGTGATTGTATGATTGTGATTGTATGATTGTGAAAGTATAATTGTGATTGTATGATTATGATTGTATGATTGTGATTGCATGATTGTGAATGTATGACTGTGATTGTATGATTGTGATTGTATGATTGTGATTGTATGATTGTCATTGTATGATTGTGATTGTATGATTGTGATTGTATGATTGTGATTGTATGATTGTGATTGTATGATTGTGATTGTATGATTGTGATTGTATGATTGTGATAGTATGATTGTGATTGTATGATTGTGATTGTATGATTGTGATTGTATGATTGTGATTGTATGATTGTGATTGTATGATTGTGATTGTATGATTGTGATTGTATGATTGTATTTGGGAGATTGTATTTGGGAGATTGTATTTGGGAGATTGTAATTGTATGATTGCGATTGTATGATTGTGATTGTATGAGTGTGATTGTATGATTGTGATTGTATGATTGTATTTGGGAGATTGTAGTTGGGAGATTGTATTTGGGAGATTGTATTTGGGAGATTGTAATTGTATGATTGCGGTTGTGATTGTGATTGTATGATTGCGATTGTATGATTGTGATTGTATGATTGTGATGTATGATTGTAATTGTATGATTATGATTGTATGATTGTGATTGTATGATTGTGATTGTATGATTGTGATTGTATGATTGTGATTGTATGATTGTGATTGTATGATTGTGATTGTATGATTGTATTTGGGAGATTGTATTTGGGATATTGTCATTGTATGATTGTGATTGTATGATTGCGATTGTATGAATGCGATTGTATGATTGTGATTGCATAATTGTGATTGTATGATTGTGATTGTATGATTGTGATTGTCTGATTGTGATTGTATGATTGTGATTGTATGATTGTGATTGTATGATTGTGATTGTATGAGTGTGATTGCCTGATTGTGGTTGTGCGATTGTGATTGTACGATTGTGAATGTACGATTGTGATTGTATGATTGTGATTGTATGAATATGATTGTATGATTGTGATTGCATGATTGTGATTGTATGGTTGTGATTGCATGATTTTGAATGTATGATTGTGATTGTATGATTGTGATTGTATGACTGTGATTGTATGATTGTGATTGTATGATTGTGATTGTATGATTGTGATTGTATGATTGTGATTGTATGATTGAGATTGTATGATTGAGATTGTATGATTGTGATTCTATGCTTGCGATTGTATGATTGTGATTGTATGATTGTATTTGGGAGATTGTATTTGGGATATTGTAATTGTATGATTGCGATTGTATGATTGTGATTGTATGATTGTGATGTATGATTCTAATTGTATGATTATGATTGTATGATTGTGATTGTATGATTGATATTGTATGATTGTGATTGTATGCTGCGATTGTATGATTGTGATTCTTTGATTATGATTGTATGATTGTGATTGCATGATTGTGATTGTATGATTGTGATTGCATGATTTTGAACGTATGATTGTGATTGTATGATTGTGATTGTATGATTGTGATTGTATGATTGTGATTGTATGATTGGGATTGTATGATTGTGATTGTATGATTGTGATTGTATGATTGTGATTGTATGATTGTGATTGTATGATTGTGATTGTATGATTGTGATTGTATGATTGTAATTGCATGATTATGATTGTATGATTGTGATTGTATGATTGCGATTGTATGATTGTGATTGTATGATTATGATTGTATTTTTGTGATTGTATGATTGTGATTGTATGATTGTGATTGTATGATTGTGATTGTATGACTGTGATTGTATGATTGTGATTGTATGATTGCGATTGTATGAATGCGATTGTATGATTGTGATTGCATAATTGTGATTGTATGATTGTGATTGTATGATTGTGATTGTATGATTGTGAATGTACGATTGTGATTGTATGATTGTGATTGTATGAGTATGATTGTATGATTGTGATTGTATGATTGCGATAGTATGATTGTGATTGTATGATTGTGATTGTATGATTGTGATGTATGATTGTAATTGTATGATTATGATTGTATGATTGTGATTGTATGATTGCGATTGTATGATTGTATTTGGGAGATTGTAGTTGGGAGATTGGATTTGGGAGATTGTATTTGGGAGATTGTAATTGTATGATTGCGATTGTATGATTGTGATTGTATGATTGCGATTGTATGACTATGATTGTATTTTTGTGATTGTATGATTGTGATTGTATGATTGTGATTGTATGATTGTGATTGTATGATTGTGATTGTATGATTGTGATTGTATGATTGTGATTGTATGATTGTGATTGTATGATTGCGATTGTATGAATGCGATTGTATGATTGTGATTGCATAATTGTGATTGTATGATTGTGATTGTATGATTGTGATTGTCTGATTGTGATTGTATGATTGTGATTGTATGATTGTGATTGTATGATTGTGATTGTATGATTGTGATTGTATGATTGTGATTGTATGATTGTGATTGTATGATTGTATTTGGGAGATTGTATTTGGGAGATTGTATTTGGGAGATTGTAATTGTATGATTGCGATTGTATGATTGTGATTGTATGATTGCGATTGTATGATTGTGATTGTATGATTGTGATGTATGATTGTAATTGTATGATTATGATTGTATGATTGTGATTGTATGATTGTGATTGTATGATTGTGATTGTATGATTGTGATTGTATGATTGTGATTGTATGATTGTGATTGTATGATTGTATTTGGGAGATTGTATTTGGGATATTGTCATTGTATGATTGCGATTGTATGATTGTGATTGTATGAGTGTGATGTATGATTGTAATTGTATGATTATGATTGTATGATTGTGATTGTATTATTGAGATTGTATGATTGTGATTGTATGCTTGCGATTGTATGATTGTGATTGTATGATTGTGATTGTATGATTGTGATTGTATGATTGTGATAGTATGATTGTGATTGTATGATTGTGATTGTATGACTGTGATTGTATGATTGTGATTGTATGATTGTGATTGTATGATTGTGAAAGTATAATTGTGATTGTATGATTATGATTGTATGATTGTGATTGCATGATTGTGAATGTATGACTGTGATTGTATGATTGTGATTGTATGATTGTGATTGTATGATTGTCATTGTATGATTGTGATTGTATGATTGTGATTGTATGATTGTGATTGTATGATTGTGATTGTATGATTGTGATTGTATGATTGTGATTGTATGATTGTGATAGTATGATTGTGATTGTATGATTGTGATTGTATGATTGTGATTGTATGATTGTGATTGTATGATTGTGATTGTATGATTGTGATTGTATGATTGTGATTGTATGATTGTATTTGGGAGATTGTATTTGGGAGATTGTATTTGGGAGATTGTAATTGTATGATTGCGATTGTATGATTGTGATTGTATGAGTGTGATTGTATGATTGTGATTGTATGATTGTATTTGGGAGATTGTAGTTGGGAGATTGTATTTGGGAGATTGTATTTGGGAGATTGTAATTGTATGATTGCGGTTGTGATTGTGATTGTATGATTGCGATTGTATGATTGTGATTGTATGATTGTGATGTATGATTGTAATTGTATGATTATGATTGTATGATTGTGATTGTATGATTGTGATGGTATGATTGTGATTGTATGATTGCGATTGTATGATTGTATTTGGGAGATTGTAGTTGGGAGATTGTATTTGGGAGATTGTATTTGGGAGATTGTAATTGTACGATTGCGATTGTATGATTGTGATTGTATGATTGCGATTGTATGATTGTGATTGTATGATTATGATTGTATTTTTGTGATTGTAAGATTGTGGTTGTATGATTGTGATTGAATGATTGTGATTGTATGATTGCGATTGTATGAATGCGATTGTATGATTGTGATTGCATAATTGTGATTGTATGATTGTGATTGTATGATTGTGATTGTCTAATTGTGGTTGTATGATTGTGATTGTATGATTGTGATTGTATGATTGTGATTGTATGATTGTGATTGTATGATTGTATTTGCGAGATTGTATTTGGGATATTGTAATTGTATGATTGCGATTGTATGATTGTAATTGTATGATTATGATTGTATGATTGTGATTGTATGATTGTGATGGTATGATTGTGATTGTATGATTGCGATAGTATGATTGTGATTGCATGATTGTGATTGTATGATTGCGATTGTATGATTGTGATTGTATGATTGTGATGGTATGATTGTGATTGTTTGATTGTGATTGTACGATTGTGATAGTATGATTGTATTTGGGATATTGTAATCGTATGATTGCGATTGTATGATTGTGACTGTATGATTGTGATGTATGATTGTAATTGTATGATTATGATTGTTTGATTGTGATTGTATGATTGAGATTGTATGATTGTGATTGTATGCTTGCGATTGTATGAATGCGATTGTATGATTGTGATTGTATGATTGTGATTGTATGATTGTAATTGCATGATTATGATTGTATGATTGTGATTGTATGATTGCGATTGTATGATTGTGATTGTATGATTATGATTGTATTTTTGTGATTGTATGATTGTGATTGTATGATTGTGATTGTATGATTGTGATTGTATGACTGTGATTGTATGATTGTGATTGTATGATTGCGATTGTATGAATGCGATTGTATGATTGTGATTGCATAATTGTGATTGTATGATTGTGATTGTATGATTGTGATTGTCTGATTGTGGTTGTATGATTGTGATTGTATGATTGTGATTGTATGATTGTGATTGTATGATTGTGATTGTATGATTGTATTTGGGAGATTGTATTTGGGATATTGTAATTGTATGATTGCGATTGTATGATTGTGATTGTATGATTGTGATGTATGATTGTAATTGTATGATTATGATTGTATGATTGTGATTGTATGATTGTGATTGTATGACTGTGATTGTATGATTGGAATTGTATGATTATGATTGTATGATTGTGATTGTATGATTGTGATGGTATGATTGTGATTGTATGACTGTGATTGTATGATTGTGATTGTATGATTGTGATTGTATGATTGTGAAAATATGATTGCGATGGTATGATTGTGATTGTATGATTGTGATTGTATGATTGTATTTGGGAGATTGTATTTGGGAGATTGTATTTGGGAGATTGTAATTGTATGATTGCGATTGTATGATTGTGATTGTATGATTGTGATTGTATGATTGTATTTGGGAGATTGTAGTTGGGAGATTGTATGTGGGAGATTGTATTTGGGAGATTGTAATTGTATGAATGCGGTTGTATGATTGTGATTGTATGATTGCGATTGTATGATTGTGATTGTATGATTGTGATGTATGATTGTAATTGTATGATTATGATTGTATGATTGTGATTGTATGATTGTGATGGTATGATTGTGATTGTATGATTGCGATTGTATGATTGTATTTGCGAGATTGTATTTGGGATATTGTAATTGTATGATTGCGATTGTATGATTGTAATTGTATGATTATGATTGTATGATTGTGATTGTATGATTGTGATGGTATGATTGTGATTGTATGATTGTGATTGCATGATTGTGATTGTATGATTGCGATTGTATGATTGTGATTGTATGATTGTGATTGTATGACTGTGATGTATGATTGTAATTGTATGATTATGATTGTATGATTGTGATTGTATGATTGTGATTGTATGACTGTGATTGTATGATTGTAATTGTATGATTATGATTGTATGTCTGTGATTGTATGATTGTGATTGTATGACTGTGATTGTATGATTGTGATTGTATGATTGTGATTGTATAATTGTGAAAGTATGATTGCGATGGTATGATTGTGATTGTATGATTGTGATTGTATGATTGTGATTGTATGAGTGTGATTGTCTGATTGTGGCTGTGCGATTGTGATTGTATGATTGTGATTGTATGATTGTGAACGTATGATTGTGATTGTATGATTATGATTGTATGATTGTGATTGTATGATTGTGATTGTATGATTGTATTTGGGAGATTGTAATTGTATGATTGCGATTGTATGATTGTGATTGTATGATTGCGATTGTATGATTGCGATTGTATGATTGTGATGTATGATTGTAATTGTATGATTATGATTGTATGATTGTGATTGTATGATTGTGATTGTATGATTGTGATTGTATGATTGTGATTGTATGATTGTGATTGTATGATTGTGATTGTATGATTGTGATTGTATGATTGTGATTGAATGATTGTGATTGTATGATTGTGATTGTCTGATTGTGATTGTATGATTGTGATTGTATGATTGTGAAAGTATGATTGTGATTTTATGATTGTGATTGTATGATTGTGATTGTATGATTGTGATTGTATGATTGTGATTGTATGAGTGTGATTGTGTGATTGTGGTTGTGCGATTGAGATTGTACGATTGTGATTGTATGATTGTGATTGTATGATTGCGATTGTATGATTGTGATTGTATGATTGCGATTGTATGATTGTGATTGTATGATTATGATTGTATTTTTGTGATTGTAAGATTGTGATTGTATGATTGCGATTGTATGAATGCGATTGTATGATTGTGATTGCATAATTGTGATTGTATGATTGTGATTGTATGATTGTGATGGTATGATTGTGATTGTTTGATTGTGATTGTACGATTGTGATAGTATGATTGTATTTGGGAGATTGTATTTGGGATATTGTAATCGTATGATTGCGATTGTATGATTGTGATTGTATGATTGTGATTGTATGATTGTGATGTATGATTGTAATTGTATGATTATGATTGTTTGATTGTGATTGTATGATTGAGATTGTATGATTGTGATTGTATGCTTGCGATTGTATGAATGCGATTGTACGATTGTGATTGTATGATTGTGATTGTATGATTGTAATTGCATGATTATGATTGTATGATTGTGATTGTATGATTGTGATGGTATGATTGTGATTGTATGACTGTGATTGTATGATTGTGATTGTATGATTGTGATTGTATGATTGTGAAAGTATGATTCTGATGGTATGATTGTGATTGTATGATTATGATTGTATGATTGTGATTGTATGATTGTGATTGTCTGATTGTGATTGTATGATTGCGATAGTATGATTGTGATTGTATGATTGTGATTGTATGATTGCGATTGTATGATTGTGATTGTATGATTGTGATGGTATGATTGTGATTGTTTGATTGTGATTGTACGATTGTGATAGTATGATTGTATTTGGGAGATTGTATTTGGGATATTGTAATCGTATGATTGCGATTGTATGATTGTGATTGTATGATTGTGATGTATGATTGTAATTGTATGATTATGATTGTTTGATTGTGATTGTATGATTGAGATTGTATGATTGTGATTGTATGCTTGCGATTGTATGAATGCGATTGTATGATTGTGATTGTATGATTGTGATTGTATGATTGTAATTGCATGATTATGATTGTATGATTGTGATTGTATGATTGCGATTGTATGATTATGATTGTATTTTTGTGATTGTATGATTGTGATTGTATGATTGTGATTGTATGATTGTGATTGTATGATTGTGATTGTATGATTGTGATTGTATGATTGTGATTGTATGACTGTGATTGCATGATTGTGATTGTATGATTGCGATTGTATGAATGCGATTGTATGATTGTGATTGCATAATTGCGATTGTATGATTGTGATTGTATGATTGTGATTGTCTGATTGTGGTTGTATGATTGTGATTGTATGATTGTGATTGTATGATTGTGATTGTATGATTGTGATTGTATGATTGTATTTGGGAGATTGTATTTGGGATATTGTAATTGTATGATTGCGATTGTATGATTGTGATTGTATGATTGTGATGTATGATTGTAATTGAATGATTGTGATTGTATGACTGTGATTGTATGATTGTGATTGTATGATTGCGATTGTATGATTGTAATTGTATGATTATGATTGTATGATTGTGATTGTATGATTGTGATGGTATGATTGTGATTGTATGACTGTGATTGTATGATTGTGATTGTATGATTGTGATTGTATGATTGTGAAAGTATGATTGTGATGGTATGATTGTGATTGTATGATTATGATTGTATGATTGTGATTGTATGATTGTGATTGTCTGATTGTGATTGTATGATTGCGATAGTATGATTGTGATTGTATGATTGTGATTGTATGATTGCGATTGTATGATTGTGATTGTATGATTGTGATGGTATGATTGTGATTGTTTGATTGTGATTGTACGATTGTGATAGTATGATTGTATTTGGGAGATTGTATTTGGGATATTGTAATCGTATGATTGCGATTGTATGATTGTGATTGTATGATTGTGATGTATGATTGTAATTGTATGATTATGATTGTTTGATTGTGATTGTATGATTGAGATTGTATGATTGTGATTGTATGCTTGCGATTGTATGAATGCGATTGTATGATTGTGATTGTATGATTGTGATTGTATGATTGTTATTGCATTATTATGATTGTATGATTGTGATTGTATGATTGCGATTGTATGATTGTGATTGTATGATTATGATTGTATTTTTGTGATTGTATGATTGTGATTGTATGATTGTGATTGTATGATTGTGATTGTATGACTGTGATTGTATGATTGTGATTGTATGATTGCGATTGTATGAATGCGATTGTATGATTGTGATTGCATAATTGTGTTTGTATGATTGTGATTGTATGATTGTGATTGTCTGATTGTGGTTGTATGATTGTGATTGTATGATTGTGATTGTATGATTGTGATTGTATGATTGTGTTTGTATGATTGTATTTGGGAGATTGTATTTGGGATATTGTAATTGTATGATTGCGATTGTATGATTGTGATTGTATGATTGTGATGTATGATTGTAATTGTATGATTATGATTGTATGATTGTGATTGTATGATTGTGATTGTATGACTGTGATTGTATGATTGTAATTGTATGATTATGATTGTATGATTGTGATTGTATGATTGTGATGGTATGATTGTGATTGTATGACTGTGATTGTATGATTGTGATTGTATGATTGTGATTGTATGATTGTGAATGTATGATTGTGATGGTATGATTGTCATTGTATGGTTGTGATTGTATGATTGTGATTGTATGAGTGTGATTGTCTGATTGTGGCTGTGCGATTGTGATTGTACGATTGTGATTGTACGATTGTTATTGAATGATTGTGATTGTATGATTCTGATTGTATGATTGTGATTGCATGATTGTGATTGTATGATTGTGATTGCATGATTTTGAATGTATGATTGTGATTGTATGATTGTGATTGCATGATTGTGATTGTATGATTGTGATTGTATGATTGCGATTGTATGAATGCGATTGTATGATTGTGATTGCATAATTGTGATTGTATGATTGTGATTGTATGATTGTGATTGTATGATTGTGATTGTATGATTGTGATTGTATGATTGTGATTGTATGATTGTGATTGTATGATTGTGATTGTATGAGTGTGATTGCCTGATTGTGGTTGTGCGATTGTGATTGTACGATTGTGAATGTACGATTGTGATTGTATGATTGTGATTGTATGAATATGATTGTATGATTGTGATTGCATGATTGTGATTGTATGGTTGTGATTGCATGATTTTGAATGTATGATTGTGATTGTATGATTGTGATTGTATGACTGTGATTGTATGATTGTGATTGTATGATTGTGATTGTATGATTGTGATTGTATGATTGTGATTGTATGATTGAGATTGTATGATTGAGATTGTATGATTGTAATTCTATGCTTGCGATTGTATGATTGTGATTGTATGATTGTATTTGGGATATTGTAATTGTATGATTGCGATTGTATGATTGTGATTGTATGATTGTGATGTATGATTCTAATTGTATGATTATGATTGTATGATTGTGATTGTATGATTGATATTGTATGATTGTGATTGTATGCTGCGATTGTATGATTGTGATTCTTTGATTATGATTGTATGATTGTGATTGCATGATTGTGATTGTATGATTGTGATTGCATGATTTTGAACGTATGATTGTGATTGTATGATTGTGATTGTATGATTGTGATTGTATGATTGTGATTGTATGATTGGGATTGTATGATTGTGATTGTATGATTGTGATTGTATGATTGTGATTGTATGATTGTGATTGTATGATTGTGATTGTATGATTGTGATTGTATGATTGTAATTGCATGATTATGATTGTATGATTGTGATTGTATGATTGCGATTGTATGATTGTGATTGTATGATTATGATTGTATTTTTGTGATTGTATGATTGTGATTGTATGATTGTGATTGTATGATTGTGATTGTATGACTGTGATTGTATGATTGTGATTGTATGATTGCGATTGTATGAATGCGATTGTATGATTGTGATTGCATAATTGTGATTGTATGATTGTGATTGTATGATTGATATTGTATGATTGTGATTGTATGCTGCGATTGTATGATTGTGATTCTTTGATTATGATTGTATGATTGTGATTGCATGATTGTGATTGTATGATTGTGATTGCATGATTTTGAACGTATGATTGTGATTGTATGATTGTGATTGTATGATTGTGATTGTATGATTGGGATTGTATGATTGTGATTGTATGATTGTGATTGTATGATTGTGATTGTATGATTGTGATTGTATGATTGTGATTGTATGATTGTGATTGTATGATTGTAATTGCATGATTATGATTGTATGATTGTGATTGTATGATTGCGATTGTATGATTGTGATTGTATGATTATGATTGTATTTTTGTGATTGTATGATTGTGATTGTATGATTGTGATTGTATGATTGTGATTGTATGACTGTGATTGTATGATTGTGATTGTATGATTGCGATTGTATGAATGCGATTGTATGATTGTGATTGCATAATTGTGATTGTATGATTGTGATTGTATGATTGTGATTGTCTGATTGTGGTTGTATGATTGTGATTGTATGATTGTGATTGTATGATTGTGATTGTATGATTGTGATTGTATGATTGTATTTGGGAGATTGTATTTGGGATATTGTAATTGTATGATTGCGATTGTATGATTGTGATTGTATGATTGTGATGTATGATTGTAATTGTATGATTATGATTTTATGATTGTGATTGTATGATTGTGATTGTATGACTGTGATTGTATGATTGTAATTGTATGATTATGATTGTATGATTGTGATTGTATGATTGTGATGGTATGATTGTTATTGTATGACTGTGATTGTATGATTGTGATTGTATGATTGTGATAGTATGATTGTGAAACTATGATTGTGATTGTATGATTGTGATTGTATGATTGTGATTGTATGATTGTGATTGTATGATTGTGCTTGTGTGATTGTGGTTGTGCGATTGTGATTGTACGATTGTGATTGTACGATTGTGATAGTATGATTGTGATTGTATGATTGTGATTGTATGATTGCGATTGTATGATTGTGATTGTATGATTGTGATGGTATGATTGTGATTGTTTGATTGTGATTGTACGATTGTGATAGTATGATTGTATTTGGGATATTGTAATCGTATGATTGCGATTGTATGATTGTGATTGTATGATTGTGATGTATGATTGTAATTGTATGATTATGATTGTTTGATTGTGATTGTATGATTGAGATTGTATGATTGTGATTGTATGCTTGCGATTGTATGAATGCGATTGTATGATTGTGATTGTATGATTGTGATTGTATGATTGTAATTGCATGATTATGATTGTATGATTGTGATTGTATGATTGCGATTGTATGATTGTGATTGTATGATTATGATTGTATTTTTGTGATTGTATGATTGTGATTGTATGATTGTGATTGTATGATTGTTATTGTATGACTGTGATTGTATGATTGTGATTGTATGATTGCGATTGTATGAATGCGATTGTATGATTGTGATTGCATAATTGTGATTGTATGATTGTGATTGTATGATTGTGATTGTCTGATTGTGGTTGTATGATTGTGATTGTATGATTGTAATTGTATGATTGTGATTGTATGATTGTATTTGGGAGATTGTATTTGGGATATTGTAATTGTATGATTGCGATTGTATGATTGTGATTGTATGATTGTGATGTATGATTGTAATTGTATGATTATGATTTTATGATTGTGATTGTATGATTGTGATTGTATGACTGTGATTGTATGATTGTAATTGTATGATTATGATTGTATGATTGTGATTGTATGATTGTGATGGTATGATTGTTATTGTATGACTGTGATTGTATGATTGTGATTGTATGATTGTGATAGTATGATTGTGAAACTATGATTGTGATTGTATGATTGTGATTGTATGATTGCGATTGTATGATTGTGATTGTATGATTGCGATTGTATGATTGTGATTGTATGATTGTGATGTATGACTGTAATTGTATGATTATGATTGTATGATTGTGATTGTATGATTGGGATTGTATGATTGCGATTGTATGCTTGCGATTGTATGATTGTGATTGTATGATTGTGATTGTATGATTGTGATTGTATGATTGTGATTGTATGATTGTGATTGTATGATTGTGATTGTATGATTGTGATTGTATGATTGTGATTGTATGATTGTGATTGTATGATTGTGATTGTCTGATTGTGGTTGTGCGATTGTGATTGTACGATTGTGATTGTACGATTGTGATTGTATGATTGTGATTGTATGATTGTGATAGTATGATTGTGATTGTATGATTGTGATTGTATGATTGTGATTGTATGATTATGGTTGTATGATTGCGATTGTATGATTGTATTTGGGTGATTGTATTTGGGAGATTGTATTTGGGAGATTGTAATTGTATGATTGCGATTGTATGATTGTGATTGTATGATTGCGATTGTATGAATGCGATTGTATGATTGTGATTGTATGATTGAGATTGTATGATTATGATTGTATGATTGTGATTGTATGATTGTGATTGTATGATTATGATTGTATGATTGTGATTGTATGATTGTGATTGTATGATTGTATTTGGGATATTGTAATTGTATGATTGCGATTGTATGATTGTGATTGTATGATTGCGATTGTATGAATGCGATTGTATGATTGTGATTGTATGATTGAGATTGTATGATTATGATTGTATGATTGTGATTGTATGATTGTGATTGTATGATTATGATTGTATGATTGTGATTGTATGATTGTGATTGTATGATTGTGATTGCATGATTGTGATTGTATGATTGTGATTGCATGATTTTGAATGTATGATTGTGATTGTATGATTGTGATTGTATGACTGTGATTGTATGATTGTGATGTATGATTGTAATTGTATGATTGTGATTGTATGATTGTGATTGTATGATTGTGAAAGTATGATTGTGATTGTATGATTGTGATTGTATGATTGTGATTGTATGAGTGTGATTGCCTGATTGTGGTTGTGCGATTGTGATTGTACGATTGTGAATGTACGATTGTGATTGTATGATTGTGATTGTATGAATATGATTGTATGATTGTGATTGCATGATTGTGATTGTATGATTGTGATTGCATGATTTTGAATGTATGATTGTGATTGTATGATTGTGATTGTATGACTGTGATTGTATGATTGTGATGTATGATTGTAATTGTATGATTGTGATTGTATGATTGTGATTGTATGATTGTGAAAGTATGATTGTGATTGTATGATTGTGATTGTATGATTGTGATTGTATGATTGTGATTGTATGATTGTGATTGTATGATTGTGATTGTATGAGTGTGATTGCCTGATTGTGGTTGTGCGATTGTGATTGTACGATTGTGAATGTACGATTCTGATTGTATGATTGTGATTGTATGAATATGATTGTATGATTGTGATTGCATGATTGTGATTGTATGATTGTAATTGCATGATTATGATTGTATGATTGTGATTGTATGATTGCGATTGTATGATTGTGATTGTATGATTATGATTGTATTTTTGTGATTGTATGATTGTGATTGTATGATTGTGATTGTATGACTGTGATTGTATGATTGTGATTGTATGATTGCGATTGTATGAATGCGATTGTATGATTGTGATTGTATGATTGTGATTGTATGATTGTGATTGTACGATTGTGATAGTATGATTGTATTTGGGAGATTGTATTTGGGATATTGTAATTGTATGATTGCGATTGTATGATTGTGATTGTATGATTGTGATGTATGATTGTAATTGTATGATTATGATTGTTTGATTGTGATTGTATGATTGAGAATGTATGATTGTGATTGTATGCTTGCGATTGTATGAATGTGATTGTATGATTGTGATTGTATGATTGTGATTGTATGATTGTGATTGTATGATTGTGATTGTATGATTGTGATTGTCTGATTGTGGTTGTGCGATTGTGATTGTACGATTGTGATTGTACGATTGTGATTGTACGATTGTGATTGTATGATTGTGATAGTATGATTGTGATTTTATGATTGTGATTGTATGATTGTGATTGTATGATTATGGTTGTATGATTGCGATTGTATGATTGTATTTGGGTGATTGTATTTGGGAGATTGTATTTGGGAGATTGTAATTGTATGATTGCGATTGTATGATTGTGATTGTATGATTGCGATTGTATGAATGCGATTGTATGATTGTGATTGTATGATTGAGATTGTATGATTATGATTGTATGATTGTGATTGTATGATTGTGATTGTATGATTATGATTGTACGATTGTGATTGTATGATTGTGATTGTATGATTGTGATAGTATGATTGTGATTGTATGATTGTGATTGTATGATTGTGATTGTATGATTATGGTTGTATGATTGCGATTGTATGATTGTATTTGGGTGATTGTATTTGGGAGATTGTATTTGGGAGATTGTAATTGTATGATTGCGATTGTATGATTGTGATTGTATGATTGCGATTGTATGAATGCGATTGTATGATTGTGATTGTATGATTGAGATTGTATGATTATGATTGTATGATTGTGATTGTATGATTGTGATTGTATGATTATGATTGTATGATTGTGATTGTATGATTGTGATTGTATGATTGTGATTGTATGATTGTGATTGTATGATTGTGATTGTATGATTGTGATTGTATGAGTGTGATTGCCTGATTGTGGTTGTGCGATTGTGATTGTACGATTGTGAATGTACGATTCTGATTGTATGATTGTGATTGTATGAATATGATTGTATGATTGTGATTGCATGATTGTGATTGTATGATTGTAATTGCATGATTATGATTGTATGATTGTGATTGTATGATTGCGATTGTATGATTGTGATTGTATGATTATGATTGTATTTTTGTGATTGTATGATTGTGATTGTATGATTGTGATTGTATGACTGTGATTGTATGATTGTGATTGTATGATTGCGATTGTATGAATGCGATTGTATGATTGTGATTGTATGATTGTGATTGTATGATTGTGATTGTACGATTGTGATAGTATGATTGTATTTGGGAGATTGTATTTGGGATATTGTAATTGTATGATTGCGATTGTATGATTGTGATTGTATGATTGTGATGTATGATTGTAATTGTATGATTATGATTGTTTGATTGTGATTGTATGATTGAGAATGTATGATTGTGATTGTATGCTTGCGATTGTATGAATGTGAATGTATGATTGTGATTGTATGATTGTGATTGTATGATTGTGATTGTATGATTGTGATTGTATGAGTGTGATCGCCTGATTGTGGTTGTGCGATTGTGATTGTACGATTGTGAATGTACGATTGTGATTGTATGATTGTGATTGTATGAATATGATTGTATGATTGTGATTGCATGATTGTGATTGTATGATTGTGATTGTATGATTGCGATTGTATGATTGTGATTGTATGATTGTGATTGTATGATTGTGATTGTATGATTGTGATTGTATGATTGTGATTGTATGATTGTGATTGTATGATTGTGAACGTATGATTGTGATTGTATGATTATGATTGTATGATTGTGATTGTATGATTGTGATTGTATGATTGTATTTGGGAGATTGTAATTGTATGATTGCGATTGTATGATTGTGATTGTATGATTGCGATTGTATGATTGCGATTGTATGATTGTGATGTATGATTGTAATTGTATGATTATGATTGTATGATTGTGATTGTATGATTGTGATTGTATGATTGTGATTGTATGAGTGTGATTGCCTGATTGTGGTTGTGCGATTGTGATTGTACGATTGTGAATGTACGATTGTGATTGTATGATTGTGATTGTATGATTGTGATTGTATGATTGTGATTGTATGATTGTGATTGTATGATTGTGATTGTATGATTGTGATTGTATGGTTGTGATTGTATGATTGTGATTGTATGATTGTGATAGTATGATTGTGATTATGTGATTGTTATTGTATGACTGTGATTGTATGATTGTGATTGTATGATTGTGATAGTATGATTGTGAAACTATGATTGTGATTGTATGATTGTGATTGTATGATTGTGATTGTATGATTGTGATTGTATGATTGTGATTGTATGATTGTGATTGTCTGATTGTGGTTGTGCGATTGTGATTGTACGATTGTGATTGTACGATTGTGATAGTATGATTGTGATTGTATGATTGTGATTGTATGATTGTGATTGTATGATTGTGATTGTATGATTGTGATTGTTTGATTGTATTTGGGAGATTGTAATTGTATGATTGCGATTGTATGATTGTGATTGTATGATTGCGATTGTATGATTGTGATTGTATGATTGTGATGTATGACTGTAATTGTATGATTATGATTGTATGATTGTGATTGTATGATTGAGATTGTATGATTGTGATTGTATGCTTGCGATTGTATGATTGTGATTGTATGATTGTGATTGTATGATTGTGATTGTATGATTGTGATTGTATGATTGTGATTGTATGATTGTGATTGTCTGATTGTGGTTGTGCGATTGTGATTGTACGATTGTGATTGTACGATTGTGATTGTACGATTGTGATTGTATGATTGTGATAGTATGATTGTGATTGTATGATTGTGATTGTATGATTGTGATTGTATGATTATGGTTGTATGATTGCGATTGTATGATTGTATTTGGGTGATTGTATTTGGGAGATTGTATTTGGGAGATTGTAATTGTATGATTGCGATTGTATGATTGTGATTGTATGATTGCGATTGTATGAATGCGATTGTATGATTGTGATTGTATGATTGAGATTGTATGATTGTGATTGTATGATTGTGATTGTATGATTGTGATTGTATGAGTGTGATTGCCTGATTGTGGTTGTGCGATTGTGATTGTACGATTGTGAATGTACGATTCTGATTGTATGATTGTGATTGTATGAATATGATTGTATGATTGTGATTGCATGATTGTGATTGTATGATTGTGATTGCATGATTTTGAATGTATGATTGTGATTGTATGATTGTGATTGTATGATTGTGATTGTATGATTGTGATTGTATGATTGTGATTGTATGATTGTGATTGTATGGTTGTGATTGTATGATTGTGATTGTATGATTGTGATTGCATGATTGTGATTGTATGATTGTGATTGCATGATTTTGAACGTATGATTGTGATTGTATGATTGTGATAGTATGATTGTGAAACTATGATTGTGATTGTATGATTGTGATTGTATGATTGTGATTGTATGGTTGTGATTGCATGATTTTGAATGTATGATTGTGATTGTATGATTGTGATTGTATGACTGTGATTGTATGAATGCGATTGTATGATTGTGATTGCATAATTGTGATTGTATGATTGTGATTGTATGATTGATATTGTATGATTGTGATTGTATGCTGCGATTGTATGATTGTGATTCTTTGATTATGATTGTATGATTGTGATTGCATGATTGTGATTGTATGATTGTGATTGCATGATTTTGAACGTATGATTGTGATTGTATGATTGTGATTGTATGATTGTGATTGTATGATTGGGATTGTATGATTGTGATTGTATGATTGTGATTGTATGATTGTGATTGTATGATTGTGATTGTATGATTGTGATTGCATGATTGTGATTGTATGATTGTGATTGCATGATTTTGAACGTATGATTGTGATTGTATGATTGTGATAGTATGATTGTGAAACTATGATTGTGATTGTATGATTGTGATTGTATGATTGTGATTGTATGATTGTGATTGTATGATTGTGCTTGTCTGATTGTGGTTGTGCGATTGTGATTGTACGATTGTGATTGTACGATTGTGATAGTATGATTGTGATTGTATGATTGTGATTGTATGATTGCGATTGTATGATTGTGATTGTATGATTGTGATGGTATGATTGTGATTGTTTGATTGTGATTGTACGATTGTGATAGTATGATTGTATTTGGGATATTGTAATCGTATGATTGCGATTGTATGATTGTGATTGTATGATTGTGATGTATGATTGTAATTGTATGATTATGATTGTTTGATTGTGATTGTATGATTGAGATTGTATGATTGTGATTGTATGCTTGCGATTGTATGAATGCGATTGTATGATTGTGATTGTATGATTGTGATTGTATGATTGTAATTGCATGATTATGATTGTATGATTGTGATTGTATGATTGCGATTGTATGATTGTGATTGTATGATTATGATTGTATTTTTGTGATTGTATGATTGTGATTGTATGATTGTGATTGTATGATTGTTATTGTATGACTGTGATTGTATGATTGTGATTGTATGATTGCGATTGTATGAATGCGATTGTATGATTGTGATTGCATAATTGTGATTGTATGATTGTGATTGTATGATTGTGATTGTCTGATTGTGGTTGTATGATTGTGATTGTATGATTGTAATTGTATGATTGTGATTGTATGATTGTATTTGGGAGATTGTATTTGGGATATTGTAATTGTATGATTGCGATTGTATGATTGTGATTGTATGATTGTGATGTATGATTGTAATTGTATGATTATGATTTTATGATTGTGATTGTATGATTGTGATTGTATGACTGTGATTGTATGATTGTAATTGTATGATTATGATTGTATGATTGTGATTGTATGATTGTGATGGTATGATTGTTATTGTATGACTGTGATTGTATGATTGTGATTGTATGATTGTGATAGTATGATTGTGAAACTATGATTGTGATTGTATGATTGTGATTGTATGATTGCGATTGTATGATTGTGATTGTATGATTGCGATTGTATGATTGTGATTGTATGATTGTGATGTATGACTGTAATTGTATGATTATGATTGTATGATTGTGATTGTATGATTGGGATTGTATGATTGCGATTGTATGCTTGCGATTGTATGATTGTGATTGTATGATTGTGATTGTATGATTGTGATTGTATGATTGTGATTGTATGATTGTGATTGTATGATTGTGATTGTATGATTGTGATTGTATGATTGTGATTGTATGATTGTGATTGTCTGATTGTGGTTGTGCGATTGTGATTGTACGATTGTGATTGTACGATTGTGATTGTATGATTGTGATTGTATGATTGTGATAGTATGATTGTGATTGTATGATTGTGATTGTATGATTGTGATTGTATGATTATGGTTGTATGATTGCGATTGTATGATTGTATTTGGGTGATTGTATTTGGGAGATTGTATTTGGGAGATTGTAATTGTATGATTGCGATTGTATGATTGTGATTGTATGATTGCGATTGTATGAATGCGATTGTATGATTGTGATTGTATGATTGAGATTGTATGATTATGATTGTATGATTGTGATTGTATGATTGTGATTGTATGATTATGATTGTATGATTGTGATTGTATGATTGTGATTGTATGATTGTATTTGGGATATTGTAATTGTATGATTGCGATTGTATGATTGTGATTGTATGATTGCGATTGTATGATTGTGATGTATGATTGTAATTGTATGATTATGATTGTATGATTGTTATTGTATGATTGAGATTGTATGATTGTGATTGTATGCTTGTGAAAGTATGATTGTGATTGTATGATTGTGATTGTATGAGTGTGATTGCCTGATTGTGGTTGTGCGATTGTGATTGTACGATTGTGAATGTACGATTGTGATTGTATGATTGTGATTGTATGAATATGATTGTATGATTGTGATTGCATGATTGTGATTGTATGATTGTGATTGCATGATTTTGAATGTATGATTGTGATTGTATGATTGTGATTGTATGATTGTGATTGTATGATTGTGATGTATGATTGTAATTGTATGATTGTGATTGTATGATTGTGATTGTATGATTGTGAAAGTATGATTGTGATTGTATGATTGTGATTGTATGATTGTGATTGTATGATTGTGATTGTATGATTGTGATTGTATGATTGTGATTGTATGAGTGTGATTGCCTGATTGTGGTTGTGCGATTGTGATTGTACGATTGTGAATGTACGATTCTGATTGTATGATTGTGATTGTATGAATATGATTGTATGATTGTGATTGCATGATTGTGATTGTATGATTGTGATTGCATGATTTTGAATGTATGATTGTGATTGTATGATTGTGATTGTATGATTGTGATTGTATGATTGTGATTGTATGATTGTGATTGTATGATTGTGATTGTATGATTGTGATTGTATGGTTGTGATTGTATGATTGTGATTGTATGATTGTGATAGTATGATTGTGATTATGTGATTGTTATTGTATGACTGTGATTGTATGATTGTGATTGTATGATTGTGATAGTATGATTGTGAAACTATGATTGTGATTGTATGATTGTGATTGTATGATTGTGATTGTATGATTGTGATTGTATGATTGTGATTGTATGATTGTGATTGTCTGATTGTGGTTGTGCGATTGTGATTGTACGATTGTGATTGTACGATTGTGATAGTATGATTGTGATTGTATGATTGTGATTGTATGATTGTGATTGTATGATTGTGATTGTTTGATTGTATTTGGGAGATTGTAATTGTATGATTGCGATTGTATGATTGTGATTGTATGATTGCGATTGTATGATTGTGATTGTATGATTGTGATGTATGACTGTAATTGTATGATTATGATTGTATGATTGTGATTGTATGATTGAGATTGTATGATTGTGATTGTATGCTTGCGATTGTATGATTGTGATTGTATGATTGTGATTGTATGATTGTGATTGTATGATTGTGATTGTATGATTGTGATTGTATGATTGTGATTGTCTGATTGTGGTTGTGCGATTGTGATTGTACGATTGTGATTGTACGATTGTGATTGTACGATTGTGATTGTATGATTGTGATAGTATGATTGTGATTGTATGATTGTGATTGTATGATTGTGATTGTATGATTATGGTTGTATGATTGCGATTGTATGATTGTATTTGGGTGATTGTATTTGGGAGATTGTATTTGGGAGATTGTAATTGTATGATTGCGATTGTATGATTGTGATTGTATGATTGCGATTGTATGAATGCGATTGTATGATTGTGATTGTATGATTGAGATTGTATGATTATGATTGTATGATTGTGATTGTATGATTGTGATTGTATGATTATGATTGTACGATTGTGATTGTATGATTGTGATTGTATGATTGTGATAGTATGATTGTGATTGTATGATTGTGATTGTATGATTGTGATTGTATGATTATGGTTGTATGATTGCGATTGTATGATTGTATTTGGGTGATTGTATTTGGGAGATTGTATTTGGGAGATTGTAATTGTATGATTGCGATTGTATGATTGTGATTGTATGATTGCGATTGTATGAATGCGATTGTATGATTGTGATTGTATGATTGAGATTGTATGATTATGATTGTATGATTGTGATTGTATGATTGTGATTGTATGATTATGATTGTATGATTGTGATTGTATGATTGTGATTGTATGATTGTATTTGGGATATTGTAATTGTATGATTGCGATTGTATGATTGTGATTGTATGATTGTGATTGTATGATTGTGATGTATGATTGTAATTGTATGATTATGATTGTATGTTTGTGATTGTATGATTGTGATTGTATGCTTGTGAAAGTATGATTGTGATTGTATGATTGTGATTGTATGATTGTGATTGTATGAGTGTGATTGCCTGATTGTGGTTGTGCGATTGTGATTGTACGATTGTGAATGTACGATTGTGATTGTATGATTGTGATTGTATGAATATGATTGTATGATTGTGATTGCATGATTGTGATTGTATGATTGTGATTGCATGATTTTGAATGTATGATTGTGATTGTATGATTGTGATTGTATGACTGTGATTGTATGATTGTGATGTATGATTGTAATTGTATGATTGTGATTGTATGATTGTGATTGTATGATTGTGAAAGTATGATTGTGATTGTATGATTGTGATTGTATGATTGTGATTGTATGATTGTGATTGTATGATTGTGATTGTATGATTGTGATTGTATGAGTGTGATTGCCTGATTGTGGTTGTGCGATTGTGATTGTACGATTGTGAATGTACGATTCTGATTGTATGATTGTGATTGTATGAATATGATTGTATGATTGTGATTGCATGATTGTGATTGTATGATTGTAATTGCATGATTATGATTGTATGATTGTGATTGTATGATTGCGATTGTATGATTGTGATTGTATGATTATGATTGTATTTTTGTGATTGTATGATTGTGATTGTATGATTGTGATTGTATGACTGTGATTGTATGATTGTGATTGTATGATTGCGATTGTATGAATGCGATTGTATGATTGTGATTGTATGATTGTGATTGTATGATTGTGATTGTACGATTGTGATAGTATGATTGTATTTGGGAGATTGTATTTGGGATATTGTAATTGTATGATTGCGATTGTATGATTGTGATTGTATGACTGTGATGTATGATTGTAATTGTATGATTATGATTGTTTGATTGTGATTGTATGATTGAGAATGTATGATTGTGATTGTATGCTTGCGATTGTATGAATGTGATTGTATGATTGTGATTGTATGATTGTGATTGTATGATTGTGATTGTATGATTGTGATTGTATGATTGTGATTGTCTGATTGTGGTTGTGCGATTGTGATTGTACGATTGTGATTGTACGATTGTGATTGTACGATTGTGATTGTATGATTGTGATAGTATGATTGTGATTGTATGATTGTGATTGTATGATTGTGATTGTATGATTATGGTTGTATGATTGCGATTGTATGATTGTATTTGGGTGATTGCATTTGGGAGATTGTATTTGGGAGATTGTAATTGTATGATTGCGATTGTATGATTGTGATTGTATGATTGCGATTGTATGAATGCGATTGTATGATTGTGATTGTATGATTGAGATTGTATGATTATGATTGTATGATTGTGATTGTATGATTGTGATTGTATGATTATGATTGTACGATTGTGATTGTATGATTGTGATTGTATGATTGTGATAGTATGATTGTGATTGTATGATTGTGATTGTATGATTGTGATTGTATGATTATGGTTGTATGATTGCGATTGTATGATTGTATTTGGGTGATTGTATTTGGGAGATTGTATTTGGGAGATTGTAATTGTATGATTGCGATTGTATGATTGTGATTGTATGATTGCGATTGTATGAATGCGATTGTATGATTGTGATTGTATGATTGAGATTGTATGATTATGATTGTATGATTGTGATTGTATGATTGTGATTGTATGATTATGATTGTATGATTGTGATTGTATGATTGTGATTGTATGATTGTATTTGGGATATTGTAATTGTATGATTGCGATTGTATGATTGTGATTGTATGATTGTGATTGTATGATTGTGATGTATGATTGTAATTGTATGATTATGATTGTATGATTGTGATTGTATGATTGAGATTGTATGATTGTGATTGTATGCTTGTGAAAGTATGATTGTGATTGTATGATTGTGATTGTATGATTGTGATTGTATGAGTGTGATTGCCTGATTGTGGTTGTGCGATTGTGATTGTACGATTGTGAATGTACGATTGTGATTGTATGATTGTGATTGTATGAATATGATTGTATGATTGTGATTGCATGATTGTGATTGTATGATTGTGATTGCATGATTTTGAATGTATGATTGTGATTGTATGATTGTGATTGTATGACTGTGATTGTATGATTGTGATGTATGATTGTAATTGTATGATTGTGATTGTATGATTGTGATTGTATGATTGTGAAAGTATGATTGTGATTGTATGATTGTGATTGTATGATTGTGATTGTATGATTGTGATTGTATGATTGTGATTGTATGATTGTGATTGTATGAGTGTGATTGCCTGATTGTGGTTGTGCGATTGTGATTGTACGATTGTGAATGTACGATTCTGATTGTATGATTGTGATTGTATGAATATGATTGTATGATTGTGATTGCATGATTGTGATTGTATGATTGTAATTGCATGATTATGATTGTATGATTGTGATTGTATGATTGCGATTGTATGATTGTGATTGTATGATTATGATTGTATTTTTGTGATTGTATGATTGTGATTGTATGATTGTGATTGTATGACTGTGATTGTATGATTGTGATTGTATGATTGCGATTGTATGAATGCGATTGTATGATTGTGATTGTATGATTGTGATTGTATGATTGTGATTGTACGATTGTGATAGTATGATTGTATTTGGGAGATTGTATTTGGGATATTGTAATTGTATGATTGCGATTGTATGATTGTGATTGTATGATTGTGATGTATGATTGTAATTGTATGATTATGATTGTTTGATTGTGATTGTATGATTGAGAATGTATGATTGTGATTGTATGCTTGCGATTGTATGAATGTGAATGTATGATTGTGATTGTATGATTGTGATTGTATGATTGTGATTGTATGATTGTGATTGTATGAGTGTGATCGCCTGATTGTGGTTGTGCGATTGTGATTGTACGATTGTGAATGTACGATTGTGATTGTATGATTGTGATTGTATGAATATGATTGTATGATTGTGATTGCATGATTGTGATTGTATGATTGTGATTGTATGATTGCGATTGTATGATTGTGATTGTATGATTGTGATTGTATGATTGTGATTGTATGATTGTGATTGTATGATTGTGATTGTATGATTGTGATTGTATGATTGTGAACGTATGATTGTGATTGTATGATTATGATTGTATGATTGTGATTGTATGATTGTGATTGTATGATTGTATTTGGGAGATTGTATTTGGGAGATTGTAATTGTATGATTGCGATTGTATGATTGTGATTGTATGATTGCGATTGTATGATTGCGATTGTATGATTGTGATGTATGATTGTAATTGTATGATTATGATTGTATGATTGTGATTGTATGATTGTGATTGTATGATTGTGATTGTATGATTGTGATTGTATGATTGTGATTGTATGGTTGTGAAAGTATGATTGTGATTGTATGATTGTGATTGTATGATTGTGATTGTATGAGTGTGATTGCCTGATTGTGGTTGTGCGATTGTGATTGTACGATTGTGAATGTACGATTGTGATTGTATGATTGTGATTGTATGATTGTGATTGTATGATTGTGATTGTATGATTGTGATTGTATGATTGTGATTGTATGGTTGTGATTGTATGATTGTGATTGTATGATTGTGATAGTATGATTGTGATTATGTGATTGTTATTGTATGACTGTGATTGTATGATTGTGATTGTATGATTGTGATAGTATGATTGTGAAACTATGATTGTGATTGTATGATTGTGATTGTATGATTGTGATTGTATGATTGTGATTGTATGATTGTGATTGTATGATTGTGATTGTATGATTGTGATTGTCTGATTGTGGTTGTGCGATTGTGATTGTACGATTGTGATTGTACGATTGTGATAGTATGATTGTGATTGTATGATTGTGATTGTATGATTGTGATTGTATGATTGTGATTGTTTGATTGTATTTGGGAGATTGTAATTGTATGATTGCGATTGTATGATTGTGATTGTATGATTGCGATTGTATGATTGTGATTGTATGATTGTGATGTATGACTGTAATTGTATGATTATGATTGTATGATTGTGATTGTATGATTGAGATTGTATGATTGTGATTGTATGCTTGCGATTGTATGATTGTGATTGTATGATTGTGATTGTATGATTGTGATTGTATGATTGTGATTGTATGATTGTGATTGTATGATTGTGATTGTATGATTGTGATTGTCTGATTGTGGTTGTGCGATTGTGATTGTACGATTGTGATTGTACGATTGTGATTGTACGATTGTGATTGTATGATTGTGATAGTATGATTGTGATTGTATGATTGTGATTGTATGATTGTGATTGTATGATTATGGTTGTATGATTGCGATTGTATGATTGTATTTGGGTGATTGTATTTGGGAGATTGTATTTGGGAGATTGTAATTGTATGATTGCGATTGTATGATTGTGATTGTATGATTGCGATTGTATGAATGCGATTGTATGATTGTGATTGTATGATTGAGATTGTATGATTATGATTGTATGATTGTGATTGTATGATTGTGATTGTATGATTATGATTGTACGATTGTGATTGTATGATTGTGATTGTATGATTGTGATAGTATGATTGTGATTGTATGATTGTGATTGTATGATTGTGATTGTATGATTATGGTTGTATGATTGCGATTGTATGATTGTATTTGGGTGATTGTATTTGGGAGATTGTATTTGGGAGATTGTAATTGTATGATTGCGATTGTATGATTGTGATTGTATGATTGCGATTGTATGAATGCGATTGTATGATTGTGATTGTATGATTGAGATTGTATGATTGTGATTGTATGAGTGTGATCGCCTGATTGTGGTTGTGCGATTGTGATTGTACGATTGTGAATGTACGATTCTGATTGTATGATTGTGATTGTATGAATATGATTGTATGATTGTGATTGCATGATTGTGATTGTATGATTGTAATTGCATGATTATGATTGTATGATTGTGATTGTATGATTGCGATTGTATGATTGTGATTGTATGATTATGATTGTATTTTTGTGATTGTATGATTGTGATTGTATGATTGTGATTGTATGACTGTGATTGTATGATTGTGATTGTATGATTATGATTGTATTTTTGTGATTGTATGATTGTGATTGTATGATTGTGATTGTATGACTGTGATTGTATGATTGTGATTGTATGATTGCGATTGTATGAATGCGATTGTATGATTGTGATTGTATGATTGTGATTGTATGATTGTGATTGTACGATTGTGATAGTATGATTGTATTTGGGAGATTGTATTTGGGATATTGTAATTGTATGATTGCGATTGTATGATTGTGATTGTATGATTGTGATGTATGATTGTAATTGTATGATTATGATTGTTTGATTGTGATTGTATGATTGAGAATGTATGATTGTGATTGTATGCTTGCGATTGTATGAATGTGAATGTATGATTGTGATTGTATGATTGTGATTGTATGATTGTGATTGTATGAGTGTGATCGCCTGATTGTGGTTGTGCGATTGTGATTGTACGATTGTGAATGTACGATTGTGATTGTATGATTGTGATTGTATGAATATGATTGTATGATTGTGATTGCATGATTGTGATTGTATGATTGTGATTGTATGATTGCGATTGTATGATTGTGATTGTATGATTGTGATTGTATGATTGTGATTGTATGATTGTGATTGTATGATTGTGATTGTATGATTGTGATTGTATGATTGTGAACGTATGATTGTGATTGTATGATTATGATTGTATGATTGTGATTGTATGATTGTGATTGTATGATTGTATTTGGGAGATTGTATTTGGGAGATTGTAATTGTATGATTGCGATTGTATGATTGTGATTGTATGATTGCGATTGTATGATTGCGATTGTATGATTGTGATGTATGATTGTAATTGTATGATTATGATTGTATGATTGTGATTGTATGATTGTGATTGTATGATTGTGATTGTATGATTGTGATTGTATGGTTGTGAAAGTATGATTGTGATTGTATGATTGTGATTGTATGATTGTGATTGTATGAGTGTGATTGCCTGATTGTGGTTGTGCGATTGTGATTGTACGATTGTGAATGTACGATTGTGATTGTATGATTGTGATTGTATGAATATGATTGTATGATTGTGATTGCATGATTGTGATTGTATGATTGTGATTGCATGATTTTGAATGTATGATTGTGATTGTATGATTGTGATTGTATGATTGTGATTGTATGATTGTGATGTATGATTGTAATTGTATGATTGTGATTGTATGATTGTGATTGTATGATTGTGATTGTATGATTGTGATTGTATGATTGTGATTGTATGATTGTGATTGTATGATTGCGATTGTATGATTGTGATTGTATGATTGCGATTGTATGAATGCGATTGTATGATTGTGATTGTATGATTGAGATTGTATGATTATGATTGTATGATTGTGATTGTATGATTGTGATTGTATGATTATGATTGTATGATTGTGATTGTATGATTGTGATTGTATGATTGTATTTGGGAGATTGTATTTGGGATATTGTAATTGTATGATTGCGATTGTATGATTGTGATTGTATGATTGTGATGTATGATTGTAATTGTATGATTATGATTGTATGATTGTGATTGTATGATTGAGATTGTATGATTGTGATTGTATGATTGTATTTGGGATATTGTAATTGTATGATTGCGATTGTATGATTGTGATTGTATGATTGTGATTGTATGATTGTGATGTATGATTGTAATTGTATGATTATGATTGTATGATTGTGATTGTATGATTGAGATTGTATGATTGTGATTGTATGCTTGTGAAAGTATGATTGTGATTGTATGATTGTGATTGTATGATTGTGATTGTATGAGTGTGATTGCCTGATTGTGGTTGTGCGATTGTGATTGTACGATTGTGAATGTACGATTGTGATTGTATGATTGCGATTGTATGAATGCGATTGTATGATTGTGATTGTATGATTGAGATTGTATGATTATGATTGTATGATTGTGATTGTATGATTGTGATTGTATGATTATGATTGTATGATTGTGATTGTATGATTGTGATTGTATGATTGTATTTGGGAGATTGTATTTGGGATATTGTAATTGTATGATTGTGATTGTATGATTGAGATTGTATGATTATGATTGTATGATTGTGATTGTATGATTGTGATTGTATGATTATGATTGTATGATTGTGATTGTATGAATGTGATTGTATGATTGTATTTGGGATATTGTAATTGTATGATTGCGATTGTATGATTGTGATTGTATGATTGTGATTGTATGATTGTGATGTATGATTGTAATTGTATGATTATGATTGTATGATTGTGATTGTATGATTGAGATTGTATGATTGTGATTGTATGCTTGTGAAAGTATGATTGTGATTGTATGATTGTGATTGTATGATTGTGATTGTATGAGTGTGATTGCCTGATTGTGGTTGTGCGATTGTGATTGTACGATTGTGAATGTACGATTGTGATTGTATGATTGTGATTGTATGAATATGATTGTATGATTGTGATTGCATGATTGTGATTGTATGATTGTGATTGCATGATTTTGAATGTATGATTGTGATTGTATGATTGTGATTGTATGACTGTGATTGTATGATTGTGATGTATGATTGTAATTGTATGATTGTGATTGTATGATTGTGATTGTATGATTGTGAAAGTATGATTGTGATTGTATGATTGTGATTGTATGATTGTGATTGTATGATTGTGATTGTATGATTGTGATTGTATGATTGTGATTGTATGAGTGTGATTGCCTGATTGTGGTTGTGCGATTGTGATTGTACGATTGTGAATGTACGATTCTGATTGTATGATTGTGATTGTATGAATATGATTGTATGATTGTGATTGCATGATTGTGATTGTATGATTGTAATTGCATGATTATGATTGTATGATTGTGATTGTATGATTGCGATTGTATGAATGTGAATGTATGATTGTGATTGTATGATTGTGATTGTATGATTGTGATTGTATGATTGTGATTGTATGATTGTGATTGTATGATTGTGATAGTATGATTGTGATTGTATGATTGTGATTGTATGACTGTGATTGTATGATTGTGATTGTATGATTGTAATTGTATGATTGTGAAGGTACGATTGTGATGGTATGATTGTGATTGTATGAATATGATTGTATGATTGTGATTGCATGATTGTGATTGTATGATTGTGATTGCATGATTTTGAATGTATGATTGTGATTGTATGATTGTGATTGTATGATTGTGATCGTATGATTGTGATTGTATGATTGTGATTGTATGATTGCGATAGTATGATTGTGATTGTATGATTGTGATTGTATGATTGAGATGTATGATTGTGATTGTATGATTGTGAAAGTACGATTGTGATGGTATGATTGTGATTGTATGAATATGATTGTATGATTGTGATTGCATGATTGTGATTGTATGATTGTGATTGTATGATTGTGATTGTCTGATTGTGGTTGTATGATTGTGATTGTATGATTGTGATTGTATGATTGTGATTGTATGATTGTGATTGTATGATTGTATTTGGGAGATTGTATTTGGGATATTGTAATTGTATGATTGCGATTATATGATTGTGATTGTATGATTGTGATGTATGATTGTAATTGTATGATTATGATTGTATGATTGTGATTGTATGATTGTGATTGTATGACTGTGATTGTATGATTGTAATTGTATGATTATGATTGTATGATTGTGATTGTATGATTGTGATGGTATGATTGTGATTGTATGACTGTGATTGTATGATTGTGATTGTATGATTGTGATTGTATGATTGTGAAAGTATGATTGTGATGGTATGATTGTGATTGTATGGTTGTGATTGTATGATTGTGATTGTATGAGTGTGATTGTCTGATTGTGGCTGTGCGATTGTGATTGTACGATTGTGATTGTACGATTGTTATTGAATGATTGTGATTGTATGATTCTGATTGTATGATTGTGATTGCATGATTGTGATTGTATGATTGTGATTGCATGATTTTGAATGTATGACTGTGATTGTATGATTGTGATTGCATGATTGTGATTGTATGATTGTGATTGTATGATTGCGATTGTATGAATGCGATTGTATGATTGTGATTGCATAATTGTGATTGTATGATTGTGATTGTATGATTGTGATTGTATGATTGTGATTGTATGATTGTGATTGTATGATTGTGATTGTCTGATTGTGGTTGTATGATTGCGATTGTATGATTGTGATTGTATGATTGTGATTGTATGATTGTGATTGTATGATTGTGAAAGTATGATTGTGATTGTATGATTGTGATTGTATGATTGTGATTGTATGATTGTGATTGTATGATTGTGATTGTATGATTGTGATTGTATGATTGTGATTGTATGAGTGTGATCGCCTGATTGTGGTTGTGCGATTGTGATTGTACGATTGTGAATGTACGATTGTGATTGTATGATTGTGATTGTATGAATATGATTGTATGATTGTGATTGCATGATTGTGATTGTATGATTGTGATTGTATGATTGCGATTGTATGATTGTGATTGTATGATTGTGATTGTATGATTGTGATTGTATGATTGTGATTGTATGATTGTGATTGTATGATTGTGATTGTATGATTGTGAACGTATGATTGTGATTGTATGATTATGATTGTATGATTGTGATTGTATGATTGTGATTGTATGATTGTATTTGGGAGATTGTATTTGGGAGATTGTAATTGTATGATTGCGATTGTATGATTGTGATTGTATGATTGCGATTGTATGATTGCGATTGTATGATTGTGATGTATGATTGTAATTGTATGATTATGATTGTATGATTGTGATTGTATGATTGTGATTGTATGATTGTGATTGTATGATTGTGATTGTATGGTTGTGAAAGTATGATTGTGATTGTATGATTGTGATTGTATGATTGTGATTGTATGAGTGTGATTGCCTGATTGTGGTTGTGCGATTGTGATTGTACGATTGTGAATGTACGATTGTGATTGTATGATTGTGATTGTATGAATATGATTGTATGATTGTGATTGCATGATTGTGATTGTATGATTGTGATTGCATGATTTTGAATGTATGATTGTGATTGTATGATTGTGATTGTATGATTGTGATTGTATGATTGTGATGTATGATTGTAATTGTATGATTGTGATTGTATGATTGTGATTGTATGATTGTGATTGTATGATTGTGATTGTATGATTGTGATTGTATGATTGTGATTGTATGATTGCGATTGTATGATTGTGATTGTATGATTGCGATTGTATGAATGCGATTGTATGATTGTGATTGTATGATTGAGATTGTATGATTATGATTGTATGATTGTGATTGTATGATTGTGATTGTATGATTATGATTGTATGATTGTGATTGTATGATTGTGATTGTATGATTGTATTTGGGAGATTGTATTTGGGATATTGTAATTGTATGATTGCGATTGTATGATTGTGATTGTATGATTGTGATGTATGATTGTAATTGTATGATTATGATTGTATGATTGTGATTGTATGATTGAGATTGTATGATTGTGATTGTATGCTTGCGATTGTATGAATGTGATTGTATGATTGTGATTGTATGATTGTGATTGTATGATTGTGATTGTATGATTGTGATTGTATGATTGTGATTGTATGATTGTGATTGTATGATTGTGATTGTATGATTGTGATTGTATGATTGTGATTGTATGATTGTGATTGTATGATTGTGATTGTATGATTGTGATTGTATGATTGTGATAGTATGATTGTGATTATATGATTGTTATTGTATGACTGTGATTGTATGATTGTGATTGTATGATTGTGATAGTATGATTGTGAAACTATGATTGTGATTGTATGATTGTGATTGTATGATTGTGATTGTATGATTGTGATTGTATGATTGTGATTGTCTGATTGTGGTTGTGCGATTGTGATTGTACGATTGTGATTGTACGATTGTGATAGTATGATTGTGATTGTATGATTGTGATTGTATGATTGTGATTGTATGATTGTGATTGTTTGATTGTATTTGGGAGATTGTATTTGGGAGATTGTAATTGTATGATTGCGATTGTATGATTGTGATTGTATGATTGCGATTGTATGATTGTGATTGTATGATTGTGATGTATGACTGTGATTGTATGATTGTGATTGCATGATTTTGAATGTATGATTGTGATTGTATGATTGTGATTGTATGATTGTGATCGTATGATTGTGATTGTATGATTGTGATTGTATGATTGTGATTGTATGATTGTGATTGTATGATTGTGATTGTATGATTGTGATTGTATGATTGTGATTGTATGATTGTGATTGTATGATTGTGATTGTATGATTGTGATTGTATGATTGTGATTGTATGATTGTGATTGTATGATTGTGATTGTATGATTGTGATAGTATGATTGTGATTATATGATTGTTATTGTATGACTGTGATTGTATGATTGTGATTGTATGATTGTGATAGTATGATTGTGAAACTATGATTGTGATTGTATGATTGTGATTGTATGATTGTGATTGTATGATTGTGATTGTATGATTGTGATTGTCTGATTGTGGTTGTGCGATTGTGATTGTACGATTGTGATTGTACGATTGTGATAGTATGATTGTGATTGTATGATTGTGATTGTATGATTGTGATTGTATGATTGTGATTGTTTGATTGTATTTGGGAGATTGTATTTGGGAGATTGTAATTGTATGATTGCGATTGTATGATTGTGATTGTATGATTGCGATTGTATGATTGTGATTGTATGATTGTGATGTATGACTGTGATTGTATGATTGTGATTGCATGATTTTGAATGTATGATTGTGATTGTATGATTGTGATTGTATGATTGTGATCGTATGATTGTGATTGTATGATTGTGATTGTATGATTGCGATAGTATGATTGTGATTGTATGATTGTGATTGTATGATTGTGATGTATGATTGTGATTGTATGATTGTGAAAGTACGATTGTGATGGTATGATTGTGATTGTATGAATATGATTGTATGATTGTGATTGCATGATTGTGATTGTATGATTGTGATTGTATGATTGTGATTGTCAGATTGTGGTTGTATGATTGTGATTGTATGATTGTGATTGTACGATTGTGATTGTATGATTGTGATTGTATGATTGCATTTGGGAGATTGTATTTGGGATATTGTAATTGTATGATTGCGATTGTATGATTGTGATTGTATGATTGTGATGTATGATTGTAATTGTATGATTATGATTGTATGATTGTGATTGTATGATTGTGATTGTATGACTGTGATTGTATGATTGTAATTGTATGATTATGATTGTATGATTGTGATTGTATGATTGTGATGGTATGATTGTGATTATATGATTGTTATTGTATGACTGTGATTGTATGATTGTGATTGTATGATTGTGATAGTATGATTGTGAAACTATGATTGTGATTGTATGATTGTGATTGTATGATTGTGATTGTATGATTGTGATTGTATGATTGTGATTGTATGATTGTGATTGTATGATTGTGATTGTCTGATAGTGGTTGTGCGATTGTGATTGTACGATTGTGATTGTACGATTGTGATAGTATGATTGTGATTGTATGATTGTGATTGTATGATTGTGATTGTATGATTGTGATTGTTTGATTGTATTTGGGAGATTGTATTTGGGAGATTGTAATTGTATGATTGCGATTGTATGATTGTGATTGTATGATTGCGATTGTATGATTGTGATTGTATGATTGTGATGTATGATTGTAATTGTATGATTATGATTGTATGATTGTGATTGTATGATTGTGATTGTATGATTGTGATTGTATGATTGTGATTGTATGATTGTATTTGGGAGATTGTAGTTGGGAGATTGTATTTCGGAGATTGTATTTGGGAGATTGTAATTGTATGATTGCGATTGTATGATTGTGATTGTATGATTGCGATTGTATGATTGTGATTGTATGATTGTGATGTATGATTGTAATTGTATGATTATGATTGTATGATTGTGATTCTATGATTGTGATGGTATGATTGTGATGGTATGATTGTGATTGTATGATTGCGATCGTATGATTGTGATTGTATGATTATGATTATATGATTGTGATTGTATGATTGCGATGGTATGAATGCGATTGTACGATTGTGATTGCATAATTGTGATTGTATGATTGTGATTGCATGATTGTGATTGTATGATTGTGATTGTCTGATTGTGGTTGTATGATTGTGATTGTATGATTGTGATTGTATGATTGTATTTGGGAGATTGTATTTGGGATATTGTAATTGTATGATTGCGATTGTATGATTGTGATTGTATGATTGTGATGTATGATTGTAATTGTATGATTATGATTGTATGATTGTGATTGTATGATTGTGATTGTATGACTGTGATTGTGTGATTGTAATTGTATGATTATGATTGTATGATTGTGATTGTATGATTGTGATGGTATGATTGTGATTGTGTGATTGCGATAGTATGATTGTGATTGTATGATTGTGATTGTATGATTGCGATTGTATGATTGTGATTGTATGATTGTGATGGTATGATTGTGATTGCATGATTGCGATAGTATGATTGTGATTGTATGATTGTGATTGTATGATTGTAATTGCATGATTATGATTGTATGATTGTGATTGTATGATTGCGATTGTATGATTGTGATTGTATGATTATGATTGTATTTTTGTGATTGTATGATTGTGATTGTATGATTGTGATTGTATGACTGTGATTGAATGATTGTGATTGTATGATTGCGATTGTATGAATGCGATTGTATGATTGTGATTGTATGATTGTGATTGTATGATTGTGATTGTACGATTGTGATAGTATGATTGTATTTGGGAGATTGTATTTGGGATATTGTAATTGTATGATTGCGATTGTATGATTGTGATTGTATGATTGTGATGTATGATTGTAATTGTATGATTATGATTGTTTGATTGTGATTGTATGATTGAGAATGTATGATTGTGATTGTATGCTTGCGATTGTATGAATGTGAATGTATGATTGTGATTGTATGATTGTGATTGTATGATTGTGATTATATGATTGTGATTGTATGATTGTGATAGTATGATTGTGATTGTATGATTGTGATTGTATGACTGTGATTGTATGATTGTGATTGTATGATTATGATTGTATGATTGTGATTGTATGATTGAGATTGTATGATTGTGATTGTATGATTGCGATTGTATGATTGTGATTGTATGATTGTGATTGTATGATTGCGATTGTATGATTGTGATTGTATGATTGCGATTGTATGATTGTGATTGTATGATTGTGAAAGTATGATTGTGATTGTATGATTGTTATTGTATGATTGTGATTGTATGATTGTGATTGTATGATTGTGATTGTATGATTGTGATTGTATGATTGTGATTGTATGATTGTGATTGTATGATTGTGATTGTATGATTGTGATTGTATGATTGTGATTGTATGATTGTGATTGTATGATTGTGATAGTATGATTGTGATTATATGATTGTTATTGTATGACTGTGATTGTATGATTGTGATTGTATGATTGTGATAGTATGATTGTGAAACTATGATTGTGATTGTATGATTGTGATTGTATGATTGTGATTGTATGATTGTGATTGTATGATTGTGATTGTCTGATTGTGGTTGTGCGATTGTGATTGTACGATTGTGATTGTACGATTGTGATAGTATGATTGTGATTGTATGATTGTGATTGTATGATTGTGATTGTATGATTGTGATTGTTTGATTGTATTTGGGAGATTGTATTTGGGAGATTGTAATTGTATGATTGCGATTGTATGATTGTGATTGTATGATTGCGATTGTATGATTGTGATTGTATGATTGTGATGTATGACTGTGATTGTATGATTGTGATTGCATGATTTTGAATGTATGATTGTGATTGTATGATTGTGATTGTATGATTGTGATCGTATGATTGTGATTGTATGATTGTGATTGTATGATTGCGATAGTATGATTGTGATTGTATGATTGTGATCGTATGATTGTGATGTATGATTGTGATTGTATGATTGTGAAAGTACGATTGTGATGGTATGATTGTGATTGTATGAATATGATTGTATGATTGTGATTGCATGATTGTGATTGTATGATTGTGATTGTATGATTGTGATTGTCAGATTGTGGTTGTATGATTGTGATTGTATGATTGTGATTGTACGATTGTGATTGTATGATTGTGATTGTATGATTGCATTTGGGAGATTGTATTTGGGATATTGTAATTGTATGATTGCGATTGTATGATTGTGATTGTATGATTGTGATGTATGATTGTAATTGTATGATTATGATTGTATGATTGTGATTGTATGATTGTGATTGTATGACTGTGATTGTATGATTGTAATTGTATGATTATGATTGTATGATTGTGATTGTATGATTGTGATGGTATGATTGTGATTATATGATTGTTATTGTATGACTGTGATTGTATGATTGTGATTGTATGATTGTGATAGTATGATTGTGAAACTATGATTGTGATTGTATGATTGTGATTGTATGATTGTGATTGTATGATTGTGATTGTATGATTGTGATTGTATGATTGTGATTGTATGATTGTGATTGTATGATTGTGATTGTATGATTGTGATTGTCTGATTGTGGTTGTGCGATTGTGATTGTACGATTGTGATTGTACGATTGTGATAGTATGATTGTGATTGTATGATTGTGATTGTATGATTGTGATTGTATGATTGTGATTGTTTGATTGTATTTGGGAGATTGTATTTGGGAGATTGTATTTGGGAGATTGTAATTGTATGATTGCGATTGTATGATTGTGATTGTATGATTGCGATTGTATGATTGTGATTGTATGATTGTGATGTATGATTGTAATTGTATGATTATGATTGTATGATTGTGATTGTATGATTGAGATTGTATGATTGTGATTGTATGCTTGCGATTGTATGAATGTGATTGTATGATTGTGATTGTATGATTGTGATTGTATGATTGTGATTGTATGATTGTGATTGTATGATTGTGATTGTATGATTGTGATTGTATGATTGTGATTGTATGATTGTGATTGTATGATTGTGATTGTATGATTGTGATTGTATGATTGTGATTGTATGATTGTGATAGTATGATTGTGATTATATGATTGTTATTGTATGACTGTGATTGTATGATTGTGATTGTATGATTGTGATAGTATGATTGTGAAACTATGATTGTGATTGTATGATTGTGATTGTATGATTGTGATTGTATGATTGTGATTGTATGATTGTGATTGTCTGATTGTGGTTGTGCGATTGTGATTGTACGATTGTGATTGTACGATTGTGATAGTATGATTGTGATTGTATGATTGTGATTGTATGATTGTGATTGTATGATTGTGATTGTTTGATTGTATTTGGGAGATTGTATTTGGGAGATTGTAATTGTATGATTGCGATTGTATGATTGTGATTGTATGATTGCGATTGTATGATTGTGATTGTATGATTGTGATGTATGACTGTGATTGTATGATTGTGATTGCATGATTTTGAATGTATGATTGTGATTGTATGATTGTGATTGTATGATTGTGATCGTATGATTGTGATTGTATGATTGTGATTGTATGATTGCGATAGTATGATTGTGATTGTATGATTGTGATTGTATGATTGTGATGTATGATTGTGATTGTATGATTGTGAAAGTACGATTGTGATGGTATGATTGTGATTGTATGAATATGATTGTATGATTGTGATTGCATGATTGTGATTGTATGATTGTGATTGTATGATTGTGATTGTCAGATTGTGGTTGTATGATTGTGATTGTATGATTGTGATTGTACGATTGTGATTGTATGATTGTGATTGTATGATTGCATTTGGGAGATTGTATTTGGGATATTGTAATTGTATGATTGCGATTGTATGATTGTGATTGTATGATTGTGATGTATGATTGTAATTGTATGATTATGATTGTATGATTGTGATTGTATGATTGTGATTGTATGACTGTGATTGTATGATTGTAATTGTATGATTATGATTGTATGATTGTGATTGTATGATTGTGATGGTATGATTGTGATTATATGATTGTTATTGTATGACTGTGATTGTATGATTGTGATTGTATGATTGTGATAGTATGATTGTGAAACTATGATTGTGATTGTATGATTGTGATTGTATGATTGTGATTGTATGATTGTGATTGTATGATTGTGATTGTATGATTGTGATTGTATGATTGTGATTGTCTGATAGTGGTTGTGCGATTGTGATTGTACGATTGTGATTGTACGATTGTGATAGTATGATTGTGATTGTATGATTGTGATTGTATGATTGTGATTGTATGATTGTGATTGTTTGATTGTATTTGGGAGATTGTATTTGGGAGATTGTAATTGTATGATTGCGATTGTATGATTGTGATTGTATGATTGCGATTGTATGATTGTGATTGTATGATTGTGATGTATGATTGTAATTGTATGATTATGATTGTATGATTGTGATTGTATGATTGTGATTGTATGATTGTGATTGTATGATTGTGATTGTATGATTGTATTTGGGAGATTGTAGTTGGGAGATTGTATTTCGGAGATTGTATTTGGGAGATTGTAATTGTATGATTGCGATTGTATGATTGTGATTGTATGATTGCGATTGTATGATTGTGATTGTATGATTGTGATGTATGATTGTAATTGTATGATTATGATTGTATGATTGTGATTCTATGATTGTGATGGTATGATTGTGATGGTATGATTGTGATTGTATGATTGCGATCGTATGATTGTGATTGTATGATTATGATTATATGATTGTGATTGTATGATTGCGATGGTATGAATGCGATTGTACGATTGTGATTGCATAATTGTGATTGTATGATTGTGATTGCATGATTGTGATTGTATGATTGTGATTGTCTGATTGTGGTTGTATGATTGTGATTGTATGATTGTGATTGTATGATTGTATTTGGGAGATTGTATTTGGGATATTGTAATTGTATGATTGCGATTGTATGATTGTGATTGTATGATTGTGATGTATGATTGTAATTGTATGATTATGATTGTATGATTGTGATTGTATGATTGTGATTGTATGACTGTGATTGTGTGATTGTAATTGTATGATTATGATTGTATGATTGTGATTGTATGATTGTGATGGTATGATTGTGATTGTGTGATTGCGATAATATGATTGTGATTGTATGATTGTGATTGTATGATTGCGATTGTATGATTGTGATTGTATGATTGTGATGGTATGATTGTGATTGCATGATTGCGATAGTATGATTGTGATTGTATGATTGTGATTGTATGATTGTAATTGCATGATTATGATTGTATGATTGTGATTGTATGATTGCGATTGTATGATTGTGATTGTATGATTATGATTGTATTTTTGTGATTGTATGATTGTGATTGTATGATTGTGATTGTATGACTGTGATTGAATGATTGTGATTGTATGATTGCGATTGTATGAATGCGATTGTATGATTGTGATTGTATGATTGTGATTGTATGATTGTGATTGTACGATTGTGATAGTATGATTGTATTTGGGAGATTGTATTTGGGATATTGTAATTGTATGATTGCGATTGTATGATTGTGATTGTATGATTGTGATGTATGATTGTAATTGTATGATTATGATTGTTTGATTGTGATTGTATGATTGAGAATGTATGATTGTGATTGTATGCTTGCGATTGTATGAATGTGAATGTATGATTGTGATTGTATGATTGTGATTGTATGATTGTGATTATATGATTGTGATTGTATGATTGTGATAGTATGATTGTGATTGTATGATTGTGATTGTATGACTGTGATTGTATGATTGTGATTGTATGATTATGATTGTATGATTGTGATTGTATGATTGAGATTGTATGATTGTGATTGTATGATTGCGATTGTATGATTGTGATTGTATGATTGTGATTGTATGATTGCGATTGTATGATTGTGATTGTATGATTGCGATTGTATGATTGTGATTGTATGATTGTGAAAGTATGATTGTGATTGTATGATTGTTATTGTATGATTGTGATTGTATGATTGTGATTGTATGATTGTGATTGTATGATTGTGATTGTATGATTGTGATTGTATGATTGTGAATGTACGATTGTGATTGTATGATTGTGATGTATGATTGTAATTGTATGATTATGATTGTATGATTGTGATTGTATGATTGAGATTGTATGATTGTGATTGTATGCTTGCGATTGTATGATTGTGATTGTATGATTGTATTTGGGAGATTGTATTTGGGATATTGTAATTTTATGATTGCGATTGTATGATTGTGATTGTATGATTGTGATGTATGATTCTAATTGTATGATTATGATTGTATGATTGTGATTGTATGATTGTGATAGTATGATTGTGATTGTATGATTGTGATTGTATGATTGTGATTGTATGATTGTAATTGTATGATTGCGATTGTATGATTGTGATTGTATGATTGTGATTGTATGATTGTATTTGGGAGATTGTAGTTGGGAGATTGTATTTGGGAGATTGTATTTGGGAGATTGTAATTGTATGATTGCGGTTGTATGATTGTGATTGTATGATTGCGATTGTATGATTGTGATTGTATGATTGTGATGTATGATTGTAATATTATGATTATGATTGTATGATTGTGATTGTATGATTGCGATTGTATGATTGTATTTGGGAGATTGTAGTTGGGAGATTGTATTTGGGAGATTGTATTTGGGAGATTATAATTGTATGATTGCGATTGTATGATTGTGATTGTATGATTGCGATTGTATGATTGTGATTGTATGGCTATGATTGTATTTTTGTGATTGTATGATTGTGATTGTATGATTGTGATTGTATGATTGTGATTGTATGATTGTGATTGTATGATTGCGATTGTATGAATGCGATTGTATGATTGTGATTGCATAATTGTGATTGTATGATTGTGGTTGTATGATTGTGATTGTCTGATTGTGGTTGTATGATTGTGATTGTATGATTGTGATTGTATGATTGTGATTGTATGATTGTGATTGTATGATTGTATTTGGGAGATTGTATTTGGGATATTGTAATTGTATGATTGCGATTGTATGATTGTGATTGTATGATTGCGATTGTATGATTGTGATTGTATGATTGTGATGTATGATTGTAATTGTATGATTGTGATTGTATGATTGTGATGTATGATTGTAATTGTATGATTAAGATTGTATGATTGTGATTGTATGATTATGATTGTATGATTGTGATTGTATGATTGAGATTGTATGATTGTGATTGTATGATTGCGACTGTATGATTGTGATTGTATGATTGTGATTGTATGATTGTGATTGTATGATTGTGATTGTATGATTGCGATTGTATGATTGTGATTGTATGATTGTGAAAGTATGATTGTGATTGTATGATTGTTATTGTATGATTGTGATTGTATGATTGTGATTGTATGATTGTGATTGTATGATTGTGATTGTATGATTGTGATTGTATGACTGTGATTGTATGATTGTGAATGTACGATTGTGATTGTATGATTGTGACTGTATGAATATGATTGTATGATTGTGATTGTATGATTGCGATAGTATGATTGTGATTGTATGATTGTGATTGTATGATTGTGATGTATGATTGTAATTGTATGATTATGATTGTATGATTGTGATTGTATGATTGAGATTGTATGATTGTGATTGTGTGCTTGCGATTGTATGATTGTGATTGTATGATTGTATTTGGGAGATTGTATTTGGGATATTGTAATTTTATGATTGCGATTGTATGATTGTGATTGTATGATTGTAATGTATGATTCTAATTGTATGATTATGATTGTATGATTGTGATTGAATGATTGTGATAGTATGATTGTGATTGTATGATTGTGATTGTATGATTGTGATTGCATGATTGTAATTGTATGATTGCGATTGTATGATTGTGATTGTATGATTGTGATTGTATGATTGTATTTGGGAGATTGTAGTTGGGAGATTGTATTTGGGAGATTGTATTTGGGAGATTGTAATTGTATGATTGCGGTTGTATGATTGTGATTGTATGATTGCGATTGTATGATTGTGATTGTATGATTGTGATGTATGATTGTAATATTATGATTATGATTGTATGATTGTGATTGTATGATTGCGATTGTATGATTGTATTTGGGAGATTGTAGTTGGGAGATTGTATTTGGGAGATTGTATTTGGGAGATTATAATTGTATGATTGCGATTGTATGATTGTGATTGTATGATTGCGATTGTATGATTGTGATTGTATGGCTATGATTGTATTTTTGTGATTGTATGATTGTGATTGTATGATTGTGATTGTATGATTGTGATTGTATGATTGCGATTGTATGAATGCGATTGTATGATTGTGATTGCATAATTGTGATTGTATGATTGTGATTGTATGATTGTGATTGTCTGATTGTGGTTGTATGATTGTGATTGTATGATTGTGATTGTATGATTGTGATTGTATGATTGTGATTGTATGATTGTGATTGTATGATTGTGATTGTATGATTGTATTTGGGAGATTGTATTTGGGATATTGTAATTGTATGATTGCGATTGTATGATTGTGATTGTATGATTGCGATTGTATGATTGTGATTGTATGATTGTGATGTATGATTGTAATTGTATGATTGTGATTGTATGATTGTGATGTATGATTGTAATTGTATGATTATGATTGTATGATTGTGATTGTATGATTATGATTGTATGATTGTGATTGCATGATTGTGATTGTATGATTGTGATTGCATGATTTTGAATGTATGATTGTGATTGTATGATTGTGATTGTATGATTGTGATTGTATGATTGTGATTGTATGATTGTGATTGTATGATTGTGATTGTATGATTGTGATTGTCTGATTGTGATTGTATGATTGTGATTGTATGATTGTGATTGTATGATTGTGAAAGTATGATTGTGATTGTATGATTGTGATTGTATGATTGTGATTGTATGATTGTGATTGTATGAGTGTGATTGTGTGATTGTGGTTGTGCGATTGAGATTGTACGATTGTGATTGTACGATTGTGATTGAATGATTGTGATTGTATGATTATGATTGTATGATTGTGATTGCATGATTGTGATTGTATGATTGTGATTGCATGATTTTGAATGTATGATTATGATTGTATGATTGTGATTGTATGATTATGATTGTATGATTGTGATTGCATGATTGTGATTGTATGATTGTATTTGGGAGATTGTATTTGGGAGATTGTATTTGGGAGATTGTAATTGTATGATTGCGATTGTATGATTGTGATTGTATGATTGTGATTGTATGATTGTATTTGGGAGATTGTAGTTGGGAGATTGTATTTGGGAGATTGTATTTGGGAGATTGTAATTGTATGATTGCGGTTGTATGATTGTGATTGTATGATTGCGATGGTATGATTGTGATTGTATGATTGCGATTGTATGATTGTGATTGTATGATTATGATTGTATTTTTGTGATTGTAAGATTGTGATTGTATGATTGTGATTGTATGATTGTGATTGTATGATTGCGATTGTATGAATGCGATTGTATGATTGTGATTACATAATTGTGATTGTATGATTGTGATTGTATGATTGTGATTGTCTAATTGTGGTTGTATGATTGTGATTGTATGATTGTGATTGTATGATTGTGATTGTATGATTGTGATTGTATGATTGTGATTGTATGATTGTATTTGGGTGATTGTATTTGGGATATTGTAATTGTATGATTGCGATTGTATGATTGTGATTGTATGATTGTGATGTATGATTGTAATTGTATGATTATGATTGTATGATTGTGATTGTATGATTGTGATTGTATGACTGTGATTGTATGATTGTAATTGTATGATTATGATTGTATGATTGTGATTGAATGATTGTGATGGTATGATTGTGATTGTATGACTGTGATTGTATGATTGTGATTGTATGATTGTGATTGTATGATTGTGAAAGTATGATTGTGATGGTATGATTGTGATTGTATGGTTGTGATTGTATGATTGTGATTGTATGTGTGTGATTGTCTGATTGTGGCTGTGCGATTGTGATTGTACGATTGTGATTGTACGATTGTTATTGAATGATTGTGATTGTATGATTCTGATTGTATGATTGTGATTGCATGATTGTGATTGTATGATTGTGATTGCATGATTTTGAATGTGTGACTGTGATTGTATGATTGTGATTGCATGATTGTGATTGTATGATTGTGATTGTATGATTGCGATTGTATGAATGCGATTGTATGATTGTGATTGCATAATTGTGATTGTATGATTGTGATTGTATGATTGTGATTGTATGATTGTGATTGTATGATTGTGATTGTCTGATTGTGGTTGTATGATTGCGATTGTATGATTGTGATTGTATGATTGTGATTGTATGATTGTGATTGTATGATTGTGATTGTATGATTGTGAAAGTATGATTGTGATTGTATGATTGTGATTGTATGATTGTGATTGTATGATTGTGATTGTATGATTGTGATTGTATGATTGTGATTGTATGATTGTGATTGTATGATTGTGATTGTATGAGTGTGATCGCCTGATTGTGGTTGTGCGATTGTGATTGTACGATTGTGAATGTACGATTCTGATTGTATGATTGTGACTGTATGAATATGATTGTATGATTGTGATTGCATGATTGTGATTGTATGATTGTGATTGTATGATTGCGATTGTATGATTGTGATTGTATGATTGTGATTGTATGATTGTGATTGTATGATTGTGAACGTATGATTGTGATTGTATGATTATGATTGTATGATTGTGATTGTATGATTGTGATTGTATGATTGTATTTGGGAGATTGTATTTGGGAGATCGTAATTGTATGATTGCGATTGTATGATTGTGATTGTATGATTGCGATTGTATGATTGCGATTGTATGATTGTGATGTATGATTGTAATTGTATGATTATGATTGTATGATTGTGATTGTATGATTGTGATTGTATGATTGTGATTGTATGATTGTGATTGTATGGTTGTGAAAGTATGATTGTGATTGTATGATTGTGATTGTATGATTGTGATTGTATGACTGTGATTGCCTGATTGTGGTTGTGCGATTGTGATTGTACGATTGTGAATGTACGATTGTGATTGTATGATTGTGATTGTATGAATATGATTGTATGATTGTGATTGCATGATTGTGATTGTATGATTGTGATTGCATGATTTTGAATGTATGATTGTGATTGTATGATTGTGATTGTATGATTGTGATGTATGATTGTAATTGTATGATTGTGATTGTATGATTGTGATTGTATGATTGTGATTGTATGATTTGTGATTGTATGATTGTGATTGTATGATTGTGATTGTATGATTGCGATTGTATGATTGTGATTGTATGATTGCGATTGTATGAATGCGATTGTATGATTGTGATTGTATGATTGACATTGTATGATTATGATTGTATGATTGTGATTGTATGATTGTGATTGTATGATTATGATTGTATGATTGTGATTGTATGATTGTGATTGTATGATTGTATTTGGGAGATTGTATTTGGGATATTGTAATTGTATGATTGCGATTGTATGATTGTGATTGTATGATTGTGATGTATGATTGTAATTGTATGATTATGATTGTATGATTGTGATTGTATGATTGAGATTGTATGATTGTGATTGTATGCTTGCGATTGTATGAATGTGATTGTATGATTGTGATTGTATGATTGTGATTGTATGATTGTGATTGTATGATTGTGATTGTATGATTGTGATTGTATGATTGTGATTGTATGATTGTGATTGTATGATTGTGATTGTATGATTGTGATTGTGTGATTGTGATAGTATGATTGTGATTATATGATTGTGATTGTATGATTGTGATTGTATGATTGTGATTGTATGATTGTGATTGTCTGATTGTGGTTGTGCGATTGTGATTGTACGATTGTGATTGTACGATTGTGATAGTATGATTGTGATTGTATGATTGTGATTGTATGATTGTGATTGTTTGATTGTATTTGGGAGATTGTATTTGGGAGATTGTAATTGTATGATTGCGATTGTATGATTGTGATTGTATGATTGCGATTGTATGATTGTGATTGTATGATTGTGATGTATGACTGTAATTGTATGATTGTGATTGTATGATTGTGATTGTATGATTGTGATTGTATGATTGTGATTGTATGATTGTGATTGTATGACTGTGATTGTATGATTGTGATTGTATGATTGTAATTGTATGATTGTGAAGGTACGATTGTGATGGTATGATTGTGATTGTATGAATATGATTGTATGATTGTGATTGCATGATTGTGATTGTATGATTGTGATTGCATGATTTTGAATGTATGATTGTGATTGTATGATTGTGATTGTATGATTGTGATCGTATGATTGTGATTGTATGATTGTGATTGTATGATTGCGATAGTATGATTGTGATTGTATGATTGTGATTGTATGATTGTGATGTATGATTGTGATTGTATGATTGTGAAAGTACGATTGTGATGGTATGATTGTGATTGTATGAATATGATTGTATGATTGTGATTGCATGATTGTGATTGTATGATTGTGATTGTATGATTGTGATTGTCTGATTGTGGTTGTATGATTGTGATTGTATGATTGTGATTGTATGATTGTGATTGTATGATTGTGATTGTATGATTGTGATTGTATGATTGTGATTGTATGATTGTGATTGTATGATTGTATTTGGGAGATTGTATTTGGGATATTGTAATTGTATGATTGCGATTGTATGATTGTGATTGTATGATTGTGATGTATGATTGTAATTGTATGATTATGATTGTATGATTGTGATTGTATGATTGTGATGGTATGATTGTGATTGTATGACTGTGATTGTATGATTGTGGTTGTATGATTGTGATTGTATGATTGTGAAAGTATGATTGTGATGGTATGATTGTGATTGTATGGTTGTGATTGTATGATTGTGATTGTATGAGTGTGATTGTCTGATTGTGGCTGTGCGATTGTGATTGTACGATTGTGATTGTACGATTGTTATTGAATGATTGTGATTGTATGATTCTGATTGTATGATTGTGATTGCATGATTGTGATTGTATGATTGTGATTGCATGATTTTGAATGTATGACTGTGATTGTATGATTGTGATTGTATGATTGTGAATGTACGATTGTGATTGTATGATTGTGATGTATGATTGTAATTGTATGATTATGATTGTATGATTGTGATTGTATGATTGAGATTGTATGATTGTGATTGTATGCTTGCGATTGTATGATTGTGATTGTATGATTGTATTTGGGAGATTGTATTTGGGATATTGTAATTTTATGATTGCGATTGTATGATTGTGATTGTATGATTGTGATGTATGATTCTAATTGTATGATTATGATTGTATGATTGTGATTGTATGATTGTGATAGTATGATTGTGATTGTATGATTGTGATTGTATGATTGTGATTGTATGATTGTAATTGTATGATTGCGATTGTATGATTGTGATTGTATGATTGTGATTGTATGATTGTATTTGGGAGATTGTAGTTGGGAGATTGTATTTGGGAGATTGTATTTGGGAGATTGTAATTGTATGATTGCGGTTGTATGATTGTGATTGTATGATTGCGATTGTATGATTGTGATTGTATGATTGTGATGTATGATTGTAATATTATGATTATGATTGTATGATTGTGATTGTATGATTGCGATTGTATGATTGTATTTGGGAGATTGTAGTTGGGAGATTGTATTTGGGAGATTGTATTTGGGAGATTATAATTGTATGATTGCGATTGTATGATTGTGATTGTATGATTGCGATTGTATGATTGTGATTGTATGGCTATGATTGTATTTTTGTGATTGTATGATTGTGATTGTATGATTGTGATTGTATGATTGTGATTGTATGATTGTGATTGTATGATTGCGATTGTATGAATGCGATTGTATGATTGTGATTGCATAATTGTGATTGTATGATTGTGGTTGTATGATTGTGATTGTCTGATTGTGGTTGTATGATTGTGATTGTATGATTGTGATTGTATGATTGTGATTGTATGATTGTGATTGTATGATTGTGATTGTATGATTGTATTTGGGAGATTGTATTTGGGATATTGTAATTGTATGATTGCGATTGTATGATTGTGATTGTATGATTGCGATTGTATGATTGTGATTGTATGATTGTGATGTATGATTGTAATTGTATGATTGTGATTGTATGATTGTGATGTATGATTGTAATTGTATGATTATGATTGTATGATTGTGATTGTATGATTATGATTGTATGATTGTGATTGTATGATTGAGATTGTATGATTGTGATTGTATGATTGCGACTGTATGATTGTGATTGTATGATTGTGATTGTATGATTGTGATTGTATGATTGTGATTGTATGATTGCGATTGTATGATTGTGATTGTATGATTGTGAAAGTATGATTGTGATTGTATGATTGTTATTGTATGATTGTGATTGTATGATTGTGATTGTATGATTGTGATTGTATGATTGTGATTGTATGATTGTGATTGTATGACTGTGATTGTATGATTGTGAATGTACGATTGTGATTGTATGATTGTGACTGTATGAATATGATTGTATGATTGTGATTGTATGATTGCGATAGTATGATTGTGATTGTATGATTGTGATTGTATGATTGTGATGTATGATTGTAATTGTATGATTATGATTGTATGATTGTGATTGTATGATTGAGATTGTATGATTGTGATTGTGTGCTTGCGATTGTATGATTGTGATTGTATGATTGTATTTGGGAGATTGTATTTGGGATATTGTAATTTTATGATTGCGATTGTATGATTGTGATTGTATGATTGTAATGTATGATTCTAATTGTATGATTATGATTGTATGATTGTGATTGAATGATTGTGATAGTATGATTGTGATTGTATGATTGTGATTGTATGATTGTGATTGCATGATTGTAATTGTATGATTGCGATTGTATGATTGTGATTGTATGATTGTGATTGTATGATTGTATTTGGGAGATTGTAGTTGGGAGATTGTATTTGGGAGATTGTATTTGGGAGATTGTAATTGTATGATTGCGGTTGTATGATTGTGATTGTATGATTGCGATTGTATGATTGTGATTGTATGATTGTGATGTATGATTGTAATATTATGATTATGATTGTATGATTGTGATTGTATGATTGCGATTGTATGATTGTATTTGGGAGATTGTAGTTGGGAGATTGTATTTGGGAGATTGTATTTGGGAGATTATAATTGTATGATTGCGATTGTATGATTGTGATTGTATGATTGCGATTGTATGATTGTGATTGTATGGCTATGATTGTATTTTTGTGATTGTATGATTGTGATTGTATGATTGTGATTGTATGATTGTGATTGTATGATTGCGATTGTATGAATGCGATTGTATGATTGTGATTGCATAATTGTGATTGTATGATTGTGATTGTATGATTGTGATTGTCTGATTGTGGTTGTATGATTGTGATTGTATGATTGTGATTGTATGATTGTGATTGTATGATTGTGATTGTATGATTGTGATTGTATGATTGTGATTGTATGATTGTGATTGTATGATTGTATTTGGGAGATTGTATTTGGGATATTGTAATTGTATGATTGCGATTGTATGATTGTGATTGTATGATTGCGATTGTATGATTGTGATTGTATGATTGTGATGTATGATTGTAATTGTATGATTGTGATTGTATGATTGTGATGTATGATTGTAATTGTATGATTATGATTGTATGATTGTGATTGTATGATTATGATTGTATGATTGTGATTGCATGATTGTGATTGTATGATTGTGATTGCATGATTTTGAATGTATGATTGTGATTGTATGATTGTGATTGTATGATTGTGATTGTATGATTGTGATTGTATGATTGTGATTGTATGATTGTGATTGTATGATTGTGATTGTCTGATTGTGATTGTATGATTGTGATTGTATGATTGTGATTGTATGATTGTGAAAGTATGATTGTGATTGTATGATTGTGATTGTATGATTGTGATTGTATGATTGTGATTGTATGAGTGTGATTGTGTGATTGTGGTTGTGCGATTGAGATTGTACGATTGTGATTGTACGATTGTGATTGAATGATTGTGATTGTATGATTATGATTGTATGATTGTGATTGCATGATTGTGATTGTATGATTGTGATTGCATGATTTTGAATGTATGATTATGATTGTATGATTGTGATTGTATGATTATGATTGTATGATTGTGATTGCATGATTGTGATTGTATGATTGTGATAGTATGATTGTGATTGTATGATTGTGATTGTATGATTGTGATTGTATGATTGTGATTGTATGATTGTGATTGTATGATTGTATTTGGGAGATTGTATTTGGGAGATTGTATTTGGGAGATTGTAATTGTATGATTGCGATTGTATGATTGTGATTGTATGATTGTGATTGTATGATTGTATTTGGGAGATTGTAGTTGGGAGATTGTATTTGGGAGATTGTATTTGGGAGATTGTAATTGTATGATTGCGGTTGTATGATTGTGATTGTATGATTGCGATGGTATGATTGTGATTGTATGATTGCGATTGTATGATTGTGATTGTATGATTATGATTGTATTTTTGTGATTGTAAGATTGTGATTGTATGATTGTGATTGTATGATTGTGATTGTATGATTGCGATTGTATGAATGCGATTGTATGATTGTGATTGCATAATTGTGATTGTATGATTGTGATTGTATGATTGTGATTGTCTAATTGTGGTTGTATGATTGTGATTGTATGATTGTGATTGTATGATTGTGATTGTATGATTGTGATTGTATGATTGTGATTGTATGATTGTATTTGGGTGATTGTATTTGGGATATTGTAATTGTATGATTGCGATTGTATGATTGTGATTGTATGATTGTGATGTATGATTGTAATTGTATGATTATGATTGTATGATTGTGATTGTATGATTGTGATTGTATGACTGTGATTGTATGATTGTAATTGTATGATTATGATTGTATGATTGTGATTGAATGATTGTGATGGTATGATTGTGATTGTATGACTGTGATTGTATGATTGTGATTGTATGATTGTGATTGTATGATTGTGAAAGTATGATTGTGATGGTATGATTGTGATTGTATGGTTGTGATTGTATGATTGTGATTGTATGTGTGTGATTGTCTGATTGTGGCTGTGCGATTGTGATTGTACGATTGTGATTGTACGATTGTTATTGAATGATTGTGATTGTATGATTCTGATTGTATGATTGTGATTGCATGATTGTGATTGTATGATTGTGATTGCATGATTTTGAATGTGTGACTGTGATTGTATGATTGTGATTGCATGATTGTGATTGTATGATTGTGATTGTATGATTGCGATTGTATGAATGCGATTGTATGATTGTGATTGCATAATTGTGATTGTATGATTGTGATTGTATGATTGTGATTGTATGATTGTGATTGTATGATTGTGATTGTCTGATTGTGGTTGTATGATTGCGATTGTATGATTGTGATTGTATGATTGTGATTGTATGATTGTGATTGTATGATTGTGATTGTATGATTGTGAAAGTATGATTGTGATTGTATGATTGTGATTGTATGATTGTGATTTTATGATTGTGATTGTATGATTGTGATTGTATGATTGTGATTGTATGATTGTGATTGTATGAGTGTGATCGCCTGATTGTGGTTGTGCGATTGTGATTGTACGATTGTGAATGTACGATTCTGATTGTATGATTGTGATTGTATGAATATGATTGTATGATTGTGATTGCATGATTGTGATTGTATGATTGTGATTGTATGATTGCGATTGTATGATTGTGATTGTATGATTGTGATTGTATGATTGTGATTGTATGATTGTAATTGTATGATTGTGATTGTATGATTGTGATTGTATGATTGTGAACGTATGATTGTGATTGTATGATTATGATTGTATGATTGTGATTGTATGATTGTGATTGTATGATTGTATTTGGGAGATTGTATTTGGGAGATCGTAATTGTATGATTGCGATTGTATGATTGTGATTGTATGATTGCGATTGTATGATTGCGATTGTATGATTGTGATGTATGATTGTAATTGTATGATTATGATTGTATGATTGTGATTGTATGATTGTGATTGTATGATTGTGATTGTATGATTGTGATTGTATGGTTGTGAAAGTATGATTGTGATTGTATGATTGTGATTGTATGATTGTGATTGTATGACTGTGATTGCCTGATTGTGGTTGTGCGATTGTGATTGTACGATTGTGAATGTACGATTGTGATTGTATGATTGTGATTGTATGAATATGATTGTATGATTGTGATTGCATGATTGTGATTGTATGATTGTGATTGCATGATTTTGAATGTATGATTGTGATTGTATGATTGTGATTGTATGATTGTGATGTATGATTGTAATTGTATGATTGTGATTGTATGATTGCGATTGTATGATTGTGATTGTATGATTTGTGATTGTATGATTGTGATTGTATGATTGTGATTGTATGATTGCGATTGTATGATTGTGATTGTATGATTGCGATTGTATGAATGCGATTGTATGATTGTGATTGTATGATTGTGATAGTATGATTGTGGAACTATGATTGTGATTGTATGATTGTGATTGCATAATTGTGATTGTATGATTGTGATTGTATGATTGTGATTGTATGACTGTGATTGCCTGATTGTGGTTGTGCGATTGTGATTGTACGATTGTGAATGTACGATTGTGATTGTATGATTGTGATTGCATAATTGTGATTGTATGATTGTGATTGTATGATTGTGATTGTATGATTGCGATTGTATGATTGTGATTGTATGATTGTGAAAGTATGATTGTGATTGTATGATTGTTATTGTATGATTGTGATTGTATGATTGTGATTGTATGATTGTGATTGTATGATTGTGATTGTATGATTGTGATTGTATGACTGTGATTGTATGATTGTGAATGTACGATTGTGATTGTATGATTGTGACTGTATGAATATGATTGTATGATTGTGATTGTATGATTGCGATAGTATGATTGTGATTGTATGATTGTGATTGTATGATTGTGATGTATGATTGTAATTGTATGATTATGATTGTATGATTGTGATTGTATGATTGAGATTGTATGATTGTGATTGTGTGCTTGCGATTGTATGATTGTGATTGTATGATTGTATTTGGGAGATTGTATTTGGGATATTGTAATTTTATGATTGCGATTGTATGATTGTGATTGTATGATTGTATTTGGGAGATTGTATTTGGGATATTGTAATTTTATGATTGCGATTGTATGATTGTGATTGTATGATTGTAATGTATGATTCTAATTGTATGATTATGATTGTATGATTGTGATTGAATGATTGTGATAGTATGATTGTGATTGTATGATTGTGATTGTATGATTGTGATTGCATGATTGTAATTGTATGATTGCGATTGTATGATTGTGATTGTATGATTGTGATTGTATGATTGTATTTGGGAGATTGTAGTTGGGAGATTGTATTTGGGAGATTGTATTTGGGAGATTGTAATTGTATGATTGCGGTTGTATGATTGTGATTGTATGATTGCGATTGTATGATTGTGATTGTATGATTGTGATGTATGATTGTAATATTATGATTATGATTGTATGATTGTGATTGTATGATTGCGATTGTATGATTGTATTTGGGAGATTGTAGTTGGGAGATTGTATTTGGGAGATTGTATTTGGGAGATTATAATTGTATGATTGCGATTGTATGATTGTGATTGTATGATTGCGATTGTATGATTGTGATTGTATGGCTATGATTGTATTTTTGTGATTGTATGATTGTGATTGTATGATTGTGATTGTATGATTGTGATTGTATGATTGCGATTGTATGAATGCGATTGTATGATTGTGATTGCATAATTGTGATTGTATGATTGTGATTGTATGATTGTGATTGTCTGATTGTGGTTGTATGATTGTGATTGTATGATTGTGATTGTATGATTGTGATTGTATGATTGTGATTGTATGATTGTGATTGTATGATTGTGATTGTATGATTGTATTTGGGAGATTGTATTTGGGATATTGTAATTGTATGATTGCGATTGTATGATTGTGATTGTATGATTGCGATTGTATGATTGTGATTGTATGATTGTGATGTATGATTGTAATTGTATGATTGTGATTGTATGATTGTGATGTATGATTGTAATTGTATGATTATGATTGTATGATTGTGATTGTATGATTATGATTGTATGATTGTGATTGCATGATTGTGATTGTATGATTGTGATTGCATGATTTTGAATGTATGATTGTGATTGTATGATTGTGATTGTATGATTGTGATTGTATGATTGTGATTGTATGATTGTGATTGTATGATTGTGATTGTATGATTGTGATTGTCTGATTGTGATTGTATGATTGTGATTGTATGATTGTGATTGTATGATTGTGAAAGTATGATTGTGATTGTATGATTGTGATTGTATGATTGTGATTGTATGATTGTGATTGTATGAGTGTGATTGTGTGATTGTGGTTGTGCGATTGAGATTGTACGATTGTGATTGTACGATTGTGATTGAATGATTGTGATTGTATGATTATGATTGTATGATTGTGATTGCATGATTGTGATTGTATGATTGTGATTGCATGATTTTGAATGTATGATTATGATTGTATGATTGTGATTGTATGATTATGATTGTATGATTGTGATTGCATGATTGTGATTGTATGATTGTGATAGTATGATTGTGATTGTATGATTGTGATTGTATGATTGTGATTGTATGATTGTGATTGTATGATTGTGATTGTATGATTGTATTTGGGAGATTGTATTTGGGAGATTGTATTTGGGAGATTGTAATTGTATGATTGCGATTGTATGATTGTGATTGTATGATTGTGATTGTATGATTGTATTTGGGAGATTGTAGTTGGGAGATTGTATTTGGGAGATTGTATTTGGGAGATTGTAATTGTATGATTGCGGTTGTATGATTGTGATTGTATGATTGCGATGGTATGATTGTGATTGTATGATTGCGATTGTATGATTGTGATTGTATGATTATGATTGTATTTTTGTGATTGTAAGATTGTGATTGTATGATTGTGATTGTATGATTGTGATTGTATGATTGCGATTGTATGAATGCGATTGTATGATTGTGATTGCATAATTGTGATTGTATGATTGTGATTGTATGATTGTGATTGTCTAATTGTGGTTGTATGATTGTGATTGTATGATTGTGATTGTATGATTGTGATTGTATGATTGTGATTGTATGATTGTGATTGTATGATTGTATTTGGGTGATTGTATTTGGGATATTGTAATTGTATGATTGCGATTGTATGATTGTGATTGTATGATTGTGATGTATGATTGTAATTGTATGATTATGATTGTATGATTGTGATTGTATGATTGTGATTGTATGACTGTGATTGTATGATTGTAATTGTATGATTATGATTGTATGATTGTGATTGAATGATTGTGATGGTATGATTGTGATTGTATGACTGTGATTGTATGATTGTGATTGTATGATTGTGATTGTATGATTGTGAAAGTATGATTGTGATGGTATGATTGTGATTGTATGGTTGTGATTGTATGATTGTGATTGTATGTGTGTGATTGTCTGATTGTGGCTGTGCGATTGTGATTGTACGATTGTGATTGTACGATTGTTATTGAATGATTGTGATTGTATGATTCTGATTGTATGATTGTGATTGCATGATTGTGATTGTATGATTGTGATTGCATGATTTTGAATGTGTGACTGTGATTGTATGATTGTGATTGCATGATTGTGATTGTATGATTGTGATTGTATGATTGCGATTGTATGAATGCGATTGTATGATTGTGATTGCATAATTGTGATTGTATGATTGTGATTGTATGATTGTGATTGTATGATTGTGATTGTATGATTGTGATTGTCTGATTGTGGTTGTATGATTGCGATTGTATGATTGTGATTGTATGATTGTGATTGTATGATTGTGATTGTATGATTGTGATTGTATGATTGTGAAAGTATGATTGTGATTGTATGATTGTGATTGTATGATTGTGATTGTATGATTGTGATTGTATGATTGTGATTGTATGATTGTGATTGTATGATTGTGATTGTATGATTGTGATTGTATGAGTGTGATCGCCTGATTGTGGTTGTGCGATTGTGATTGTACGATTGTGAATGTACGATTCTGATTGTATGATTGTGACTGTATGAATATGATTGTATGATTGTGATTGCATGATTGTGATTGTATGATTGTGATTGTATGATTGCGATTGTATGATTGTGATTGTATGATTGTGATTGTATGATTGTGATTGTATGATTGTGAACGTATGATTGTGATTGTATGATTATGATTGTATGATTGTGATTGTATGATTGTGATTGTATGATTGTATTTGGGAGATTGTATTTGGGAGATCGTAATTGTATGATTGCGATTGTATGATTGTGATTGTATGATTGCGATTGTATGATTGCGATTGTATGATTGTGATGTATGATTGTAATTGTATGATTATGATTGTATGATTGTGATTGTATGATTGTGATTGTATGATTGTGATTGTATGATTGTGATTGTATGGTTGTGAAAGTATGATTGTGATTGTATGATTGTGATTGTATGATTGTGATTGTATGACTGTGATTGCCTGATTGTGGTTGTGCGATTGTGATTGTACGATTGTGAATGTACGATTGTGATTGTATGATTGTGATTGTATGAATATGATTGTATGATTGTGATTGCATGATTGTGATTGTATGATTGTGATTGCATGATTTTGAATGTATGATTGTGATTGTATGATTGTGATTGTATGATTGTGATGTATGATTGAAATTGTATGATTGTGATTGTATGATTGTGATTGTATGATTGTGATTGTATGATTTGTGATTGTATGATTGTGATTGTATGATTGTGATTGTATGATTGCGATTGTATGATTGTGATTGTATGATTGCGATTGTATGAATGCGATTGTATGATTGTGATTGTATGATTGACATTGTATGATTATGATTGTATGATTGTGATTGTATGATTGTGATTGTATGATTATGATTGTATGATTGTGATTGTATGATTGTGATTGTATGATTGTATTTGGGAGATTGTATTTGGGATATTGTAATTGTATGATTGCGATTGTATGATTGTGATTGTATGATTGCGATTGTATGAATGCGATTGTATGATTGTGATTGCATAATTGTGATTGTATGATTGTGATTGTATGATTGTGATTGTCTGATTGTGGTTGTATGATTGTGATTGTATGATTGTGATTGTATGATTGTGATTGTATGATTGTGATTGTATGATTGTGATTGTATGATTGTGATTGTATGATTGTATTTGGGAGATTGTATTTGGGATATTGTAATTGTATGATTGCGATTGTATGATTGTGATTGTATGATTGCGATTGTATGATTGTGATTGTATGATTGTGATGTATGATTGTAATTGTATGATTGTGATTGTATGATTGTGATGTATGATTGTAATTGTATGATTATGATTGTATGATTGTGATTGTATGATTATGATTGTATGATTGTGATTGCATGATTGTGATTGTATGATTGTGATTGCATGATTTTGAATGTATGATTGTGATTGTATGATTGTGATTGTATGATTGTGATTGTATGATTGTGATTGTATGATTGTGATTGTATGATTGTGATTGTATGATTGTGATTGTCTGATTGTGATTGTATGATTGTGATTGTATGATTGTGATTGTATGATTGTGAAAGTATGATTGTGATTGTATGATTGTGATTGTATGATTGTGATTGTATGATTGTGATTGTATGAGTGTGATTGTGTGATTGTGGTTGTGCGATTGAGATTGTACGATTGTGATTGTACGATTGTGATTGAATGATTGTGATTGTATGATTATGATTGTATGATTGTGATTGCATGATTGTGATTGTATGATTGTGATTGCATGATTTTGAATGTATGATTATGATTGTATGATTGTGATTGTATGATTATGATTGTATGATTGTGATTGCATGATTGTGATTGTATGATTGTGATAGTATGATTGTGATTGTATGATTGTGATTGTATGATTGTGATTGTATGATTGTGATTGTATGATTGTGATTGTATGATTGTATTTGGGAGATTGTATTTGGGAGATTGTATTTGGGAGATTGTAATTGTATGATTGCGATTGTATGATTGTGATTGTATGATTGTGATTGTATGATTGTATTTGGGAGATTGTAGTTGGGAGATTGTATTTGGGAGATTGTATTTGGGAGATTGTAATTGTATGATTGCGGTTGTATGATTGTGATTGTATGATTGCGATGGTATGATTGTGATTGTATGATTGCGATTGTATGATTGTGATTGTATGATTATGATTGTATTTTTGTGATTGTAAGATTGTGATTGTATGATTGTGATTGTATGATTGTGATTGTATGATTGCGATTGTATGAATGCGATTGTATGATTGTGATTGCATAATTGTGATTGTATGATTGTGATTGTATGATTGTGATTGTCTAATTGTGGTTGTATGATTGTGATTGTATGATTGTGATTGTATGATTGTGATTGTATGATTGTGATTGTATGATTGTGATTGTATGATTGTATTTGGGTGATTGTATTTGGGATATTGTAATTGTATGATTGCGATTGTATGATTGTGATTGTATGATTGTGATGTATGATTGTAATTGTATGATTATGATTGTATGATTGTGATTGTATGATTGTGATTGTATGACTGTGATTGTATGATTGTAATTGTATGATTATGATTGTATGATTGTGATTGAATGATTGTGATGGTATGATTGTGATTGTATGACTGTGATTGTATGATTGTGATTGTATGATTGTGATTGTATGATTGTGAAAGTATGATTGTGATGGTATGATTGTGATTGTATGGTTGTGATTGTATGATTGTGATTGTATGTGTGTGATTGTCTGATTGTGGCTGTGCGATTGTGATTGTACGATTGTGAGTGTACGATTGTTATTGAATGATTGTGATTGTATGATTCTGATTGTATGATTGTGATTGCATGATTGTGATTGTATGATTGTGATTGCATGATTTTGAATGTGTGACTGTGATTGTATGATTGTGATTGCATGATTGTGATTGTATGATTGTGATTGTATGATTGCGATTGTATGAATGCGATTGTATGATTGTGATTGCATAATTGTGATTGTATGATTGTGATTGTATGATTGTGATTGTATGATTGTGATTGTATGATTGTGATTGTCTGATTGTGGTTGTATGATTGCGATTGTATGATTGTGATTGTATGATTGTGATTGTATGATTGTGATTGTATGATTGTGATTGTATGATTGTGAAAGTATGATTGTGATTGTATGATTGTGATTGTATGATTGTGATTGTATGATTGTGATTGTATGATTGTGATTGTATGATTGTGATTGTATGATTGTGATTGTATGATTGTGATTGTATGAGTGTGATCGCCTGATTGTGGTTGTGCGATTGTGATTGTACGATTGTGAATGTACGATTCTGATTGTATGATTGTGACTGTATGAATATGATTGTATGATTGTGATTGCATGATTGTGATTGTATGATTGTGATTGTATGATTGCGATTGTATGATTGTGATTGTATGATTGTGATTGTATGATTGTGATTGTATGATTGTGAACGTATGATTGTGATTGTATGATTATGATTGTATGATTGTGATTGTATGATTGTGATTGTATGATTGTATTTGGGAGATTGTATTTGGGAGATCGTAATTGTATGATTGCGATTGTATGATTGTGATTGTATGATTGCGATTGTATGATTGCGATTGTATGATTGTGATGTATGATTGTAATTGTATGATTATGATTGTATGATTGTGATTGTATGATTGTGATTGTATGATTGTGATTGTATGATTGTGATTGTATGGTTGTGAAAGTATGATTGTGATTGTATGATTGTGATTGTATGATTGTGATTGTATGACTGTGATTGCCTGATTGTGGTTGTGCGATTGTGATTGTACGATTGTGAATGTACGATTGTGATTGTATGATTGTGATTGTATGAATATGATTGTATGATTGTGATTGCATGATTGTGATTGTATGATTGTGATTGCATGATTTTGAATGTATGATTGTGATTGTATGATTGTGATTGTATGATTGTGATGTATGATTGAAATTGTATGATTGTGATTGTATGATTGTGATTGTATGATTGTGATTGTATGATTTGTGATTGTATGATTGTGATTGTATGATTGTGATTGTATGATTGCGATTGTATGATTGTGATTGTATGATTGCGATTGTATGAATGCGATTGTATGATTGTGATTGTATGATTGACATTGTATGATTATGATTGTATGATTGTGATTGTATGATTGTGATTGTATGATTATGATTGTATGATTGTGATTGTATGATTGTGATTGTATGATTGTATTTGGGAGATTGTATTTGGGATATTGTAATTGTATGATTGCGATTGTATGATTGTGATTGTATGATTGTGATGTATGATTGTAATTGTATGATTATGATTGTATGATTGTGATTGTATGATTGAGATTGTATGATTGTGATTGTATGCTTGCGATTGTATGAATGTGATTGTATGATTGTGATTGTATGATTGTGATTGTATGATTGTGATTGTATGATTGTGATTGTATGATTGTGATTGTATGATTGTGATTGTATGATTGTGATTGTATGATTGTGATTGTATGATTGTGATTGTATGATTGTGATAGTATGATTGTGATTATATGATTGTTATTGTATGACTGTGATTGTATGATTGTGATTGTATGATTGTGATAGTATGATTGTGGAACTATGATTGTGATTGTATGATTGTGATTGTATGATTGTGATTGTATGATTGTGATTGTATGATTGTGATTGTCTGATTGTGGTTGTGCGATTGTGATTGTACGATTGTGATTGTACGATTGTGATAGTATGATTGTGATTGTATGATTGTGATTGTATGATTGTGATTGTTTGATTGTATTTGGGAGATTGTATTTGGGAGATTGTAATTGTATGATTGCGATTGTATGATTGTGATTGTATGATTGCGATTGTATGATTGTGATTGTATGATTGTGATGTATGACTGTAATTGTATGATTGTGATTGTATGATTGTGATTGTATGATTGTGATTGTATGATTGTGATTGTATGATTGTGATTGTATGACTGTGATTGTATGATTGTGATTGTATGATTGTAATTGTATGATTGTGAAGGTACGATTGTGATGGTATGATTGTGATTGTATGAATATGATTGTATGATTGTGATTGCATGATTGTGATTGTATGATTGTGATTGCATGATTTTGAATGTATGATTGTGATTGTATGATTGTGATTGTATGATTGTGATCGTATGATTGTGATTGTATGATTGTGATTGTATGATTGCGATAGTATGATTGTGATTGTATGATTGTGATTGTATGATTGTGATGTATGATTGTGATTGTATGATTGTGAAAGTACGATTGTGATGGTATGATTGTGATTGTATGAATATGATTGTATGATTGTGATTGCATGATTGTGATTGTATGATTGTGATTGTATGATTGTGATTGTCTGATTGTGGTTGTATGATTGTGATTGTATGATTGTGATTGTATGATTGTGATTGTATGATTGTGATTGTATGATTGTGATTGTATGATTGTGATTGTATGATTGTATTTGGGAGATTGTATTTGGGATATTGTAATTGTATGATTGCGATTGTATGATTGTGATTGTATGATTGTGATGTATGATTGTAATTGTATGATTATGATTGTATGATTGTGATTGTATGATTGTGATGGTATGATTGTGATTGTATGACTGTGATTGTATGATTGTGGTTGTATGATTGTGATTGTATGATTGTGAAAGTATGATTGTGATGGTATGATTGTGATTGTATGGTTGTGATTGTATGATTGTGATTGTATGAGTGTGATTGTCTGATTGTGGCTGTGCGATTGTGATTGTACGATTGTGATTGTACGATTGTTATTGAATGATTGTGATTGTATGATTCTGATTGTATGATTGTGATTGCATGATTGTGATTGTATGATTGTGATTGCATGATTTTGAATGTATGACTGTGATTGTATGATTGTGATTGTATGATTGTGAATGTACGATTGTGATTGTATGATTGTGATGTATGATTGTAATTGTATGATTATGATTGTATGATTGTGATTGTATGATTGAGATTGTATGATTGTGATTGTATGCTTGCGATTGTATGATTGTGATTGTATGATTGTATTTGGGATATTGTAATTTTATGATTGCGATTGTATGATTGTGATTGTATGATTGTGATGTATGATTCTAATTGTATGATTATGATTGTATGATTGTGATTGTATGATTGTGATAGTATGATTGTGATTGTATGATTGTGATTGTATGATTGTGATTGTATGATTGTAATTGTATGATTGCGATTGTATGATTGTGATTGTATGATTGTGATTGTATGATTGTATTTGGGAGATTGTAGTTGGGAGATTGTATTTGGGAGATTGTATTTGGGAGATTGTAATTGTATGATTGCGGTTGTATGATTGTGATTGTATGATTGCGATTGTATGATTGTGATTGTATGATTGTGATGTATGATTGTAATATTATGATTATGATTGTATGATTGTGATTGTATGATTGCGATTGTATGATTGTATTTGGGAGATTGTAGTTGGGAGATTGTATTTGGGAGATTGTATTTGGGAGATTATAATTGTATGATTGCGATTGTATGATTGTGATTGTATGATTGCGATTGTATGATTGTGATTGTATGGCTATGATTGTATTTTTGTGATTGTATGGTTGTGATTGTATGATTGTGATTGTATGATTGTGATTGTATGATTGCGATTGTATGAATGCGATTGTATGATTGTGATTGCATAATTGTGATTGTATGATTGTGATTGTATGATTGTGATTGTCTGATTGTGGTTGTATGATTGTGATTGTATGATTGTGATTGTATGATTGTGATTGTATGATTGTGATTGTATGATTGTGATTGTATGATTGTGATTGTATGATTGTGATTGTATGATTGTATTTGGGAGATTGTATTTGGGATATTGTAATTGTATGATTGCGATTGTATGATTGTGATTGTATGATTGCGATTGTATGATTGTGATTGTATGATTGTGATGTATGATTGTAATTGTATGATTGTGATTGTATGATTGTGATGTATGATTGTAATTGTATGATTATGATTGTATGATTGTGATTGTATGATTATGATTGTATGATTGTGATTGCATGATTGTGATTGTATGATTGTGATTGCATGATTTTGAATGTATGATTGTGATTGTATGATTGTGATTGTATGATTGTGATTGTATGATTGTGATTGTATGATTGTGATTGTATGATTGTGATTGTATGATTGTGATTGTATGATTGTGATTGTCTGATTGTGATTGTATGATTGTGATTGTATGATTGTGATTGTATGATTGTGAAAGTATGATTGTGATTGTATGATTGTGATTGTATGATTGTGATTGTATGATTGTGATTGTATGAGTGTGATTGTGTGATTGTGGTTGTGCGATTGAGATTGTACGATTGTGATTGTACGATTGTGATTGAATGATTGTGATTGTATGATTATGATTGTATGATTGTGATTGCATGATTGTGATTGTATGATTGTGATTGCATGATTTTGAATGTATGATTATGATTGTATGATTGTGATTGTATGATTATGATTGTATGATTGTGATTGCATGATTGTGATTGTATGATTGTGATAGTATGATTGTGATTGTATGATTGTGATTGTATGATTGTGATTGTATGATTGTGATTGTATGATTGTGATTGTATGATTGTATTTGGGAGATTGTATTTGGGAGATTGTATTTGGGAGATTGTAATTGTATGATTGCGATTGTATGATTGTGATTGTATGATTGTGATTGTATGATTGTATTTGGGAGATTGTAGTTGGGAGATTGTATTTGGGAGATTGTATTTGGGAGATTGTAATTGTATGATTGCGGTTGTATGATTGTGATTGTATGATTGCGATGGTATGATTGTGATTGTATGATTGCGATTGTATGATTGTGATTGTATGATTATGATTGTATTTTTGTGATTGTAAGATTGTGATTGTATGATTGTGATTGTATGATTGTGATTGTATGATTGCGATTGTATGAATGCGATTGTATGATTGTGATTGCATAATTGTGATTGTATGATTGTGATTGTATGATTGTGATTGTCTAATTGTGGTTGTATGATTGTGATTGTATGATTGTGATTGTATGATTGTGATTGTATGATTGTGATTGTATGATTGTGATTGTATGATTGTGATTGTATGATTGTATTTGGGTGATTGTATTTGGGATATTGTAATTGTATGATTGCGATTGTATGATTGTGATTGTATGATTGTGATGTATGATTGTAATTGTATGATTATGATTGTATGATTGTGATTGTATGATTGTGATTGTATGACTGTGATTGTATGATTGTAATTGTATGATTATGATTGTATGATTGTGATTGAATGATTGTGATGGTATGATTGTGATTGTATGACTGTGATTGTATGATTGTGATTGTATGATTGTGATTGTATGATTGTGAAAGTATGATTGTGATGGTATGATTGTGATTGTATGGTTGTGATTGTATGATTGTGATTGTATGTGTGTGATTGTCTGATTGTGGCTGTGCGATTGTGATTGTACGATTGTGATTGTACGATTGTTATTGAATGATTGTGATTGTATGATTCTGATTGTATGATTGTGATTGCATGATTGTGATTGTATGATTGTGATTGCATGATTTTGAATGTGTGACTGTGATTGTATGATTGTGATTGCATGATTGTGATTGTATGATTGTGATTGTATGATTGCGATTGTATGAATGCGATTGTATGATTGTGATTGCATAATTGTGATTGTATGATTGTGATTGTATGATTGTGATTGTATGATTGTGATTGTATGATTGTGATTGTCTGATTGTGGTTGTATGATTGCGATTGTATGATTGTGATTGTATGATTGTGATTGTATGATTGTGATTGTATGATTGTGATTGTATGATTGTGAAAGTATGATTGTGATTGTATGATTGTGATTGTATGATTGTGATTTTATGATTGTGATTGTATGATTGTGATTGTATGATTGTGATTGTATGATTGTGATTGTATGAGTGTGATCGCCTGATTGTGGTTGTGCGATTGTGATTGTACGATTGTGAATGTACGATTCTGATTGTATGATTGTGATTGTATGAATATGATTGTATGATTGTGATTGCATGATTGTGATTGTATGATTGTGATTGTATGATTGCGATTGTATGATTGTGATTGTATGATTGTGATTGTATGATTGTGATTGTATGATTGTAATTGTATGATTGTGATTGTATGATTGTGATTGTATGATTGTGAACGTATGATTGTGATTGTATGATTATGATTGTATGATTGTGATTGTATGATTGTGATTGTATGATTGTATTTGGGAGATTGTATTTGGGAGATCGTAATTGTATGATTGCGATTGTATGATTGTGATTGTATGATTGCGATTGTATGATTGCGATTGTATGATTGTGATGTATGATTGTAATTGTATGATTATGATTGTATGATTGTGATTGTATGATTGTGATTGTATGATTGTGATTGTATGATTGTGATTGTATGGTTGTGAAAGTATGATTGTGATTGTATGATTGTGATTGTATGATTGTGATTGTATGACTGTGATTGCCTGATTGTGGTTGTGCGATTGTGATTGTACGATTGTGAATGTACGATTGTGATTGTATGATTGTGATTGTATGAATATGATTGTATGATTGTGATTGCATGATTGTGATTGTATGATTGTGATTGCATGATTTTGAATGTATGATTGTGATTGTATGATTGTGATTGTATGATTGTGATGTATGATTGTAATTGTATGATTGTGATTGTATGATTGTGATTGTATGATTGTGATTGTATGATTTGTGATTGTATGATTGTGATTGTATGATTGTGATTGTATGATTGCGATTGTATGATTGTGATTGTATGATTGCGATTGTATGAATGCGATTGTATGATTGTGATTGTATGATTGACATTGTATGATTATGATTGTATGATTGTGATTGTATGATTGTGATTGTATGATTATGATTGTATGATTGTGATTGTATGATTGTGATTGTATGATTGTATTTGGGAGATTGTATTTGGGATATTGTAATTGTATGATTGCGATTGTATGATTGTGATTGTATGATTGTGATGTATGATTGTAATTGTATGATTATGATTGTATGATTGTGATTGTATGATTGAGATTGTATGATTGTGATTGTATGCTTGCGATTGTATGAATGTGATTGTATGATTGTGATTGTATGATTGTGATTGTATGATTGTGATTGTATGATTGTGATTGTATGATTGTGATTGTATGATTGTGATTGTATGATTGTGATTGTATGATTGTGATTGTATGATTGTGATTGTATGATTGTGATAGTATGATTGTGATTATATGATTGTTATTGTATGACTGTGATTGTATGATTGTGATTGTATGATTGTGATAGTATGATTGTGGAACTATGATTGTGATTGTATGATTGTGATTGCATAATTGTGATTGTATGATTGTGATTGTATGATTGTGATTGTATGATTGTGATTGTATGATTGTGATTGTCTGATTGTGGTTGTATGATTGCGATTGTATGATTGTGATTGTATGATTGTGATTGTATGATTGTGATTGTATGATTGTGATTGTATGATTGTGAAAGTATGATTGTGATTGTATGATTGTGATTGTATGATTGTGATTGTATGATTGTGATTGTATGATTGTGATTGTATGATTGTGATTGTATGATTGTGATTGTATGATTGTGATTGTATGAGTGTGATCGCCTGATTGTGGTTGTGCGATTGTGATTGTACGATTGTGAATGTACGATTCTGATTGTATGATTGTGACTGTATGAATATGATTGTATGATTGTGATTGCATGATTGTGATTGTATGATTGTGATTGTATGATTTCGATTGTATGATTGTGATTGTATGATTGTGATTGTATGATTGTGATTGTATGATTGTGAACGTATGATTGTGATTGTATGATTATGATTGTATGATTGTGATTGTATGATTGTGATTGTATGATTGTATTTGGGAGATTGTATTTGGGAGATCGTAATTGTATGATTGCGATTGTATGATTGTGATTGTATGATTGCGATTGTATGATTGCGATTGTATGATTGTGATGTATGATTGTAATTGTATGATTATGATTGTATGATTGTGATTGTATGATTGTGATTGTATGATTGTGATTGTATGATTGTGATTGTATGGTTATGAAAGTATGATTGTGATTGTATGATTGTGATTGTATGATTGTGATTGTATGACTGTGATTGCCTGATTGTGGTTGTGCGATTGTGATTGTACGATTGTGAATGTACGATTGTGATTGTATGATTGTGATTGTATGAATATGATTGTATGATTGTGATTGCATGATTGTGATTGTATGATTGTGATTGCATGATTTTGAATGTATGATTGTGATTGTATGATTGTGATTGTATGATTGTGATGTATGATTGTAATTGTATGATTGTGATTGTATGATTGTGATTGTATGATTGTGATTGTATGATTTGTGATTGTATGATTGTGATTGTATGATTGTGATTGTATGATTGCGATTGTATGATTGTGATTGTATGATTGCGATTGTATGAATGCGATTGTATGATTGTGATTGTATGATTGACATTGTATGATTATGATTGTATGATTGTGATTGTATGATTGTGATTGTATGATTATGATTGTATGATTGTGATTGTATGATTGTGATTGTATGATTGTATTTGGGAGATTGTATTTGGGATATTGTAATTGTATGATTGCGATTGTATGATTGTGATTGTATGATTGTGATGTATGATTGTAATTGTATGATTATGATTGTATGATTGTGATTGTATGATTGAGATTGTATGATTGTGATTGTATGCTTGCGATTGTATGAATGTGATTGTATGATTGTGATTGTATGATTGTGATTGTATGATTGTGATTGTATGATTGTGATTGTATGATTGTGATTGTATGATTGTGATTGTATGATTGTGATTGTATGATTGTGATTGTATGATTGTGATTGTATGATTGTGATAGTATGATTGTGATTATATGATTGTTATTGTATGACTGTGATTGTATGATTGTGATTGTATGATTGTGATAGTATGATTGTGGAACTATGATTGTGATTGTATGATTGTGATTGTATGATTGTGATTGTATGATTGTGATTGTATGATTGTGATTGTCTGATTGTGGTTGTGCGATTGTGATTGTACGATTGTGATTGTACGATTGTGATTGTACGATTGTGATAGTATGATTGTGATTGTATGATTGTGATTGTATGATTGTGATTGTTTGATTGTATTTGGGAGATTGTATTTGGGAGATTGTAATTGTATGATTGCGATTGTATGATTGTGATTGTATGATTGCGATTGTATGATTGTGATTGTATGATTGTGATGTATGACTGTAATTGTATGATTGTGATTGTATGATTGTGATTGTATGATTGTGATTGTATGATTGTGATTGTATGATTGTGATTGTATGACTGTGATTGTATGATTGTGATTGTATGATTGTAATTGTATGATTGTGAAGGTACGATTGTGATGGTATGATTGTGATTGTATGAATATGATTGTATGATTGTGATTGCATGATTGTGATTGTATGATTGTGATTGCATGATTTTGAATGTATGATTGTGATTGTATGATTGTGATTGTATGATTGTGATCGTATGATTGTGATTGTATGATTGTGATTGTATGATTGCGATAGTATGATTGTGATTGTATGATTGTGATTGTATGATTGTGATGTATGATTGTGATTGTATGATTGTGAAAGTACGATTGTGATGGTATGATTGTGATTGTATGAATATGATTGTATGATTGTGATTGCATGATTGTGATTGTATGATTGTGATTGTATGATTGTGATTGTCTGATTGTGGTTGTATGATTGTGATTGTATGATTGTGATTGTATGATTGTGATTGTATGATTGTGATTGTATGATTGTGATTGTATGATTGTGATTGTATGATTGTATTTGGGAGATTGTATTTGGGATATTGTAATTGTATGATTGCGATTGTATGATTGTGATTGTATGATTGTGATGTATGATTGTAATTGTATGATTATGATTGTATGATTGTGATTGTATGATTGTGATGGTATGATTGTGATTGTATGACTGTGATTGTATGATTGTGGTTGTATGATTGTGATTGTATGATTGTGAAAGTATGATTGTGATGGTATGATTGTGATTGTATGGTTGTGATTGTATGATTGTGATTGTATGAGTGTGATTGTCTGATTGTGGCTGTGCGATTGTGATTGTACGATTGTGATTGTACGATTGTTATTGAATGATTGTGATTGTATGATTCTGATTGTATGATTGTGATTGCATGATTGTGATTGTATGATTGTGATTGCATGATTTTGAATGTATGACTGTGATTGTATGATTGTGATTGTATGATTGTGAATGTACGATTGTGATTGTATGATTGTGATGTATGATTGTAATTGTATGATTATGATTGTATGATTGTGATTGTATGATTGAGATTGTATGATTGTGATTGTATGCTTGCGATTGTATGATTGTGATTGTATGATTGTATTTGGGAGATTGTATTTGGGATATTGTAATTTTATGATTGCGATTGTATGATTGTGATTGTATGATTGTGATGTATGATTCTAATTGTATGATTATGATTGTATGATTGTGATTGTATGATTGTGATAGTATGATTGTGATTGTATGATTGTGATTGTATGATTGTGATTGTATGATTGTAATTGTATGATTGCGATTGTATGATTGTGATTGTATGATTGTGATTGTATGATTGTATTTGGGAGATTGTAGTTGGGAGATTGTATTTGGGGGATTGTATTTGGGAGATTGTAATTGTATGATTGCGGTTGTATGATTGTGATTGTATGATTGCGATTGTATGATTGTGATTGTATGATTGTGATGTATGATTGTAATATTATGATTATGATTGTATGATTGTGATTGTATGATTGCGATTGTATGATTGTATTTGGGAGATTGTAGTTGGGAGATTGTATTTGGGAGATTGTATTTGGGAGATTATAATTGTATGATTGCGATTGTATGATTGTGATTGTATGATTGCGATTGTATGATTGTGATTGTATGGCTATGATTGTATTTTTGTGATTGTATGATTGTGATTGTATGATTGTGATTGTATGATTGTGATTGTATGATTGTGATTGTATGATTGCGATTGTATGAATGCGATTGTATGATTGTGATTGCATAATTGTGATTGTATGATTGTGGTTGTATGATTGTGATTGTCTGATTGTGGTTGTATGATTGTGATTGTATGATTGTGATTGTATGATTGTGATTGTATGATTGTGATTGTATGATTGTGATTGTATGATTGTATTTGGGAGATTGTATTTGGGATATTGTAATTGTATGATTGCGATTGTATGATTGTGATTGTATGATTGCGATTGTATGATTGTGATTGTATGATTGTGATGTATGATTGTAATTGTATGATTGTGATTGTATGATTGTGATGTATGATTGTAATTGTATGATTATGATTGTATGATTGTGATTGTATGATTATGATTGTATGATTGTGATTGTATGATTGAGATTGTATGATTGTGATTGTATGATTGCGACTGTATGATTGTGATTGTATGATTGTGATTGTATGATTGTGATTGTATGATTGTGATTGTATGATTGCGATTGTATGATTGTGATTGTATGATTGTGAAAGTATGATTGTGATTGTATGATTGTTATTGTATGATTGTGATTGTATGATTGTGATTGTATGATTGTGATTGTATGATTGTGATTGTATGATTGTGATTGTATGACTGTGATTGTATGATTGTGAATGTACGATTGTGATTGTATGATTGTGACTGTATGAATATGATTGTATGATTGTGATTGTATGATTGCGATAGTATGATTGTGATTGTATGATTGTGATTGTATGATTGTGATGTATGATTGTAATTGTATGATTATGATTGTATGATTGTGATTGTATGATTGAGATTGTATGATTGTGATTGTGTGCTTGCGATTGTATGATTGTGATTGTATGATTGTATTTGGGAGATTGTATTTGGGATATTGTAATTTTATGATTGCGATTGTATGATTGTGATTGTATGATTGTAATGTATGATTCTAATTGTATGATTATGATTGTATGATTGTGATTGAATGATTGTGATAGTATGATTGTGATTGTATGATTGTGATTGTATGATTGTGATTGCATGATTGTAATTGTATGATTGCGATTGTATGATTGTGATTGTATGATTGTGATTGTATGATTGTATTTGGGAGATTGTAGTTGGGAGATTGTATTTGGGAGATTGTATTTGGGAGATTGTAATTGTATGATTGCGGTTGTATGATTGTGATTGTATGATTGCGATTGTATGATTGTGATTGTATGATTGTGATGTATGATTGTAATATTATGATTATGATTGTATGATTGTGATTGTATGATTGCGATTGTATGATTGTATTTGGGAGATTGTAGTTGGGAGATTGTATTTGGGAGATTGTATTTGGGAGATTATAATTGTATGATTGTGATTGTATGATTGCGATTGTATGATTGTGATTGTATGGCTATGATTGTATTTTTGTGATTGTATGATTGTGATTGTATGATTGTGATTGTATGATTGTGATTGTATGATTGCGATTGTATGAATGCGATTGTATGATTGTGATTGCATAATTGTGATTGTATGATTGTGATTGTCTGATTGTGGTTGTATGATTGTGATTGTATGATTGTGATTGTATGATTATGATTGTATGATTGTGATTGCATGATTGTGATTGTATGATTGTGATTGCATGATTTTGAATGTATGATTGTGATTGTATGATTGTGATTGTATGATTGTGATTGTATGATTGTGATTGTATGATTGTGATTGTATGATTGTGATTGTATGATTGTGATTGTCTGATTGTGATTGTATGATTGTGATTGTATGATTGTGATTGTATGATTGTGAAAGTATGATTGTGATTGTATGATTGTGATTGTATGATTGTGATTGTATGATTGTGATTGTATGAGTGTGATTGTGTGATTGTGGTTGTGCGATTGAGATTGTACGATTGTGATTGTACGATTGTGATTGAATGATTGTGATTGTATGATTATGATTGTATGATTGTGATTGCATGATTGTGATTGTATGATTGTGATTGCATGATTTTGAATGTATGATTATGATTGTATGATTGTGATTGTATGATTATGATTGTATGATTGTGATTGCATGATTGTGATTGTATGATTGTGATAGTATGATTGTGATTGTATGATTGTGATTGTATGATTGTGATTGTATGATTGTGATTGTATGATTGTGATTGTATGATTGTATTTGGGAGATTGTATTTGGGAGATTGTATTTGGGAGATTGTAATTGTATGATTGCGATTGTATGATTGTGATTGTATGATTGTGATTGTATGATTGTATTTGGGAGATTGTAGTTGGGAGATTGTATTTGGGAGATTGTATTTGGGAGATTGTAATTGTATGATTGCGGTTGTATGATTGTGATTGTATGATTGCGATGGTATGATTGTGATTGTATGATTGCGATTGTATGATTGTGATTGTATGATTATGATTGTATTTTTGTGATTGTAAGATTGTGATTGTATGATTGTGATTGTATGATTGTGATTGTATGATTGCGATTGTATGAATGCGATTGTATGATTGTGATTGCATAATTGTGATTGTATGATTGTGATTGTATGATTGTGATTGTCTAATTGTGGTTGTATGATTGTGATTGTATGATTGTGATTGTATGATTGTGATTGTATGATTGTGATTGTATGATTGTGATTGTATGATTGTATTTGGGTGATTGTATTTGGGATATTGTAATTGTATGATTGCGATTGTATGATTGTGATTCTATGATTGTGATGTATGATTGTAATTGTATGATTATGATTGTATGATTGTGATTGTATGATTGTGATTGTATGACTGTGATTGTATGATTGTAATTGTATGATTATGATTGTATGATTGTGATTGAATGATTGTGATGGTATGATTGTGATTGTATGACTGTGATTGTATGATTGTGATTGTATGATTGTGATTGTATGATTGTGAAAGTATGATTGTGATGGTATGATTGTGATTGTATGGTTGTGATTGTATGATTGTGATTGTATGTGTGTGATTGTCTGATTGTGGCTGTGCGATTGTGATTGTACGATTGTGATTGTACGATTGTTATTGAATGATTGTGATTGTATGATTCTGATTGTATGATTGTGATTGCATGATTGTGATTGTATGATTGTGATTGCATGATTTTGAATGTGTGACTGTGATTGTATGATTGTGATTGCATGATTGTGATTGTATGATTGTGATTGTATGATTGCGATTGTATGAATGCGATTGTATGATTGTGATTGCATAATTGTGATTGTATGATTGTGATTGTATGATTGTGATTGTATGATTGTGATTGTATGATTGTGATTGTCTGATTGTGGTTGTATGATTGCGATTGTATGATTGTGATTGTATGATTGTGATTGTATGATTGTGATTGTATGATTGTGATTGTATGATTGTGAAAGTATGATTGTGATTGTATGATTGTGATTGTATGATTGTGATTTTATGATTGTGATTGTATGATTGTGATTGTATGATTGTGATTGTATGATTGTGATTGTATGAGTGTGATCGCCTGATTGTGGTTGTGCGATTGTGATTGTACGATTGTGAATGTACGATTCTGATTGTATGATTGTGATTGTATGAATATGATTGTATGATTGTGATTGCATGATTGTGATTGTATGATTGTGATTGTATGATTGCGATTGTATGATTGTGATTGTATGATTGTGATTGTATGATTGTGATTGTATGATTGTAATTGTATGATTGTGATTGTATGATTGTGATTGTATGATTGTGAACGTATGATTGTGATTGTATGATTATGATTGTATGATTGTGATTGTATGATTGTGATTGTATGATTGTATTTGGGAGATTGTATTTGGGAGATCGTAATTGTATGATTGCGATTGTATGATTGTGATTGTATGATTGCGATTGTATGATTGCGATTGTATGATTGTGATGTATGATTGTAATTGTATGATTATGATTGTATGATTGTGATTGTATGATTGTGATTGTATGATTGTGATTGTATGATTGTGATTGTATGGTTGTGAAAGTATGATTGTGATTGTATGATTGTGATTGTATGATTGTGATTGTATGACTGTGATTGCCTGATTGTGGTTGTGCGATTGTGATTGTACGATTGTGAATGTACGATTGTGATTGTATGATTGTGATTGTATGAATATGATTGTATGATTGTGATTGCATGATTGTGATTGTATGATTGTGATTGCATGATTTTGATTGTATGATTGTGATTGTATGATTGTGATGTATGATTGTAATTGTATGATTGTGATTGTATGATTGTGATTGTATGATTGTGATTGTATGATTTGTGATTGTATGATTGTGATTGTATGATTGTGATTGTATGATTGCGATTGTATGATTGTGATTGTATGATTGCGATTGTATGAATGCGATTGTATGATTGTGATTGTATGATTGACATTGTATGATTATGATTGTATGATTGTGATTGTATGATTGTGATTGTATGATTATGATTGTATGATTGTGATTGTATGATTGTGATTGTATGATTGTATTTGGGAGATTGTATTTGGGATATTGTAATTGTATGATTGCGATTGTATGATTGTGATTGTATGATTGTGATGTATGATTGTAATTGTATGATTATGATTGTATGATTGTGATTGTATGATTGAGATTGTATGATTGTGATTGTATGCTTGCGATTGTATGAATGTGATTGTATGATTGTGATTGTATGATTGTGATTGTATGATTGTGATTGTATGATTGTGATTGTATGATTGTGATTGTATGATTGTGATTGTATGATTGTGATTGTATGATTGTGATTGTATGATTGTGATTGTATGATTGTGATAGTATGATTGTGATTATATGATTGTTATTGTATGACTGTGATTGTATGATTGTGATTGTATGATTGTGATAGTATGATTGTGGAACTATGATTGTGATTGTATGATTGTGATTGTATGATTGTGATTGTATGATTGTGATTGTATGATTGTGATTGTCTGATTGTGGTTGTGCGATTGTGATTGTACGATTGTGATTGTACGATTGTGATAGTATGATTGTGATTGTATGATTGTGATTGTATGATTGTGATTGTATGATTGTGATTGTTTGATTGTATTTGGGAGATTGTATTTGGGAGATTGTAATTGTATGATTGCGATTGTATGATTGTGATTGTATGATTGCGATTGTATGATTGTGATTGTATGATTGTGATGTATGACTGTAATTGTATGATTGTGATTGTATGATTGTGATTGTATGATTGTGATTGTATGATTGTGATTGTATGATTGTGATTGTATGACTGTGATTGTATGATTGTGATTGTATGATTGTAATTGTATGATTGTGAAGGTACGATTGTGATGGTATGATTGTGATTGTATGAATATGATTGTATGATTGTGATTGCATGATTGTGATTGTATGATTGTGATTGCATGATTTTGAATGTATGATTGTGATTGTATGATTGTGATTGTATGATTGTGATCGTATGATTGTGATTGTATGATTGTGATTGTATGATTGCGATAGTATGATTGTGATTGTATGATTGTGATTGTATGATTGTGATGTATGATTGTGATTGTATGATTGTGAAAGTACGATTGTGATGGTATGATTGTGATTGTATGAATATGATTGTATGATTGTGATTGCATGATTGTGATTGTATGATTGTGATTGTATGATTGTGATTGTCTGATTGTGGTTGTATGATTGTGATTGTATGATTGTGATTGTATGATTGTGATTGTATGATTGTGATTGTATGATTGTGATTGTATGATTGTATTTGGGAGATTGTATTTGGGATATTGTAATTGTATGATTGCGATTGTATGATTGTGATTGTATGATTGTGATGTATGATTGTAATTGTATGATTATGATTGTATGATTGTGATTGTATGATTGTGATGGTATGATTCTGATTGTATGACTGTGATTGTATGATTGTGGTTGTATGATTGTGATTGTATGATTGTGAAAGTATGATTGTGATGGTATGATTGTGATTGTATGGTTGTGATTGTATGATTGTGATTGTATGAGTGTGATTGTCTGATTGTGGCTGTGCGATTGTGATTGTACGATTGTGATTGTACGATTGTTATGGAATGATTGTGATTGTATGATTCTGATTGTATGATTGTGATTGCATGATTGTGATTGTATGATTGTGATTGCATGATTTTGAATGTATGACTGTGATTGTATGATTGTGATTGTCTGATTGTGGTTGTATGATTGCGATTGTATGATTGTGATTGTATGATTGTGATTGTATGATTGTGATTGTATGATTGTGAAAGTATGATTGTGATTGTATGATTGTGATTGTATGATTGTGATTGTATGATTGTGATTGTATGATTGTGATTGTATGATTGTGATTGTATGAGTGTGATCGCCTGATTGTGGTTGTGCGATTGTGATTGTACGATTGTGGATGTACGATTGTGATTGTATGATTGTGATTGTATGAATATGATTGTATGATTGTGATTGCATGATTGTGATTGTATGATTGTGATTGTATGATTGCGATTGTATGATTGTGATTGTATGATTGTGATTGTATGATTGTGATTGTATGATTGTGATTGTATGATTGTGATTGTATGATTGTGATTGTATGATTGTGAACGTATGATTGTGATTGTATGATTATGATTGTATGATTGTGATTGTATGATTGTGATTGTATGATTGTATTTGGGAGATTGTATTTGGGAGATTGTAATTGTATGATTGCGATTGTATGATTGTGATTGTATGATTGCGATTGTATGATTGCGATTGTATGATTGTGATGTATGATTGTAATTGTATGATTATGATTGTATGATTGTGATTGTATGATTGTGATTGTATGATTGTGATTGTATGATTGTGATTGTATGGTAGTGAAAGTATGATTGTGATTGTATGATTGTGATTGTATGATTGTGATTGTATGAGTGTGATTGCCTGATTGTGGTTGTGCGATTGTGATTGTACGATTGTGAATGTACGATTGTGATTGTATGATTGTGATTGTATGAATATGATTGTATGATTGTGATTGCATGATTGTGATTGTATGATTGTGATTGCATGATTTTGAATGTATGATTGTGATTGTATGATTGTGATTGCATGATTGTGATTGTATGATTGTGATGTATGATTGTGATTGTATGGTTGTGAAAGTATGATTGTGATTGTATGATTGTGATTGTATGATTGTGATTGTATGACTGTGATTGCCTGATTGTGGTTGTGCGATTGTGATTGTACGATTGTGAATGTACGATTGTGATTGTATGATTGTGATTGTATGAATATGATTGTATGATTGTGATTGCATGATTGTGATTGTATGATTGTGATTGCATGATTTTGAATGTATGATTGTGATTGTATGATTGTGATTGTATGATTGTGATGTATGATTGTAATTGTATGATTGTGATTGTATGATTGTGATTGTATGATTGCGATTGTATGAATGCGATTGTATGATTGTGATTGCATAATTGTGATTGTATGATTGTGATTGTATGATTGCGATTGTATGAATGCGATTGTATGATTGTGATTGCATAATTGTGATTGTATGATTGTGATTGTATGATTGTGATTGTATGATTGTGATTGTCTGATTGTGGTTGTATGATTGCGATTGTATGATTGTGATTGTATGATTGTGATTGTATGATTGTGATTGTATGATTGTGATTGTATGATTGTGAAAGTATGATTGTGATTGTATGATTGTGATTGTATGATTGTGATTTTATGATTGTGATTGTATGATTGTGATTGTATGATTGTGATTGTATGATTGTGATTGTATGAGTGTGATCGCCTGATTGTGGTTGTGCGATTGTGATTGTACGATTGTGAATGTACGATTCTGATTGTATGATTGTGATTGTATGAATATGATTGTATGATTGTGATTGCATGATTGTGATTGTATGATTGTGATTGTATGATTGCGATTGTATGATTGTGATTGTATGATTGTGATTGTATGATTGTGATTGTATGATTGTAATTGTATGATTGTGATTGTATGATTGTGATTGTATGATTGTGAACGTATGATTGTGATTGTATGATTATGATTGTATGATTGTGATTGTATGATTGTGATTGTATGATTGTATTTGGGAGATTGTATTTGGGAGATCGTAATTGTATGATTGCGATTGTATGATTGTGATTGTATGATTGCGATTGTATGATTGCGATTGTATGATTGTGATGTATGATTGTAATTGTATGATTATGATTGTATGATTGTGATTGTATGATTGTGATTGTATGATTGTGATTGTATGATTGTGATTGTATGGTTGTGAAAGTATGATTGTGATTGTATGATTGTGATTGTATGATTGTGATTGTATGACTGTGATTGCCTGATTGTGGTTGTGCGATTGTGATTGTACGATTGTGAATGTACGATTGTGATTGTATGATTGTGATTGTATGAATATGATTGTATGATTGTGATTGCATGATTGTGATTGTATGATTGTGATTGCATGATTTTGAATGTATGATTGTGATTGTATGATTGTGATTGTATGATTGTGATGTATGATTGTAATTGTATGATTGTGATTGTATGATTGTGATTGTATGATTGTGATTGTATGATTTGTGATTGTATGATTGTGATTGTATGATTGTGATTGTATGATTGCGATTGTATGATTGTGATTGTATGATTGCGATTGTATGAATGCGATTGTATGATTGTGATTGTATGATTGACATTGTATGATTATGATTGTATGATTGTGATTGTATGATTGTGATTGTATGATTATGATTGTATGATTGTGATTGTATGATTGTGATTGTATGATTGTATTTGGGAGATTGTATTTGGGATATTGTAATTGTATGATTGCGATTGTATGATTGTGATTGTATGATTGTGATGTATGATTGTAATTGTATGATTATGATTGTATGATTGTGATTGTATGATTGAGATTGTATGATTGTGATTGTATGCTTGCGATTGTATGAATGTGATTGTATGATTGTGATTGTATGATTGTGATTGTATGATTGTGATTGTATGATTGTGATTGTATGATTGTGATTGTATGATTGTGATTGTATGATTGTGATTGTATGATTGTGATTGTATGATTGTGATTGTATGATTGTGATAGTATGATTGTGATTATATGATTGTTATTGTATGACTGTGATTGTATGATTGTGATTGTATGATTGTGATAGTATGATTGTGGAACTATGATTGTGATTGTATGATTGTGATTGTATGATTGTGATTGTATGATTGTGATTGTATGATTGTGATTGTATGATTGTGATTGTCTGATTGTGGTTGTGCGATTGTGATTGTACGATTGTGATTGTACGATTGTGATAGTATGATTGTGATTGTATGATTGTGATTGTATGATTGTGATTGTATGATTGTGATTGTTTGATTGTATTTGGGAGATTGTATTTGGGAGATTGTAATTGTATGATTGCGATTGTATGATTGTGATTGTATGATTGCGATTGTATGATTGTGATTGTATGATTGTGATGTATGACTGTAATTGTATGATTGTGATTGTATGATTGTGATTGTATGATTGTGATTGTATGATTGTGATTGTATGATTGTGATTGTATGACTGTGATTGTATGATTGTGATTGTATGATTGTAATTGTATGATTGTGAAGGTACGATTGTGATGGTATGATTGTGATTGTATGAATATGATTGTATGATTGTGATTGCATGATTGTGATTGTATGATTGTGATTGCATGATTTTGAATGTATGATTGTGATTGTATGATTGTGATTGTATGATTGTGATCGTATGATTGTGATTGTATGATTGTGATTGTATGATTGCGATAGTATGATTGTGATTGTATGATTGTGATTGTATGATTGTGATGTATGATTGTGATTGTATGATTGTGAAAGTACGATTGTGATGGTATGATTGTGATTGTATGAATATGATTGTATGATTGTGATTGCATGATTGTGATTGTATGATTGTGATTGTATGATTGTGATTGTCTGATTGTGGTTGTATGATTGTGATTGTATGATTGTGATTGTATGATTGTGATTGTATGATTGTGATTGTATGATTGTGATTGTATGATTGTATTTGGGAGATTGTATTTGGGATATTGTAATTGTATGATTGCGATTGTATGATTGTGATTGTATGATTGTGATGTATGATTGTAATTGTATGATTATGATTGTATGATTGTGATTGTATGATTGTGATGGTATGATTCTGATTGTATGACTGTGATTGTATGATTGTGGTTGTATGATTGTGATTGTATGATTGTGAAAGTATGATTGTGATGGTATGATTGTGATTGTATGGTTGTGATTGTATGATTGTGATTGTATGAGTGTGATTGTCTGATTGTGGCTGTGCGATTGTGATTGTACGATTGTTATGGAATGATTGTGATTGTATGATTCTGATTGTATGATTGTGATTGCATGATTGTGATTGTATGATTGTGATTGCATGATTTTGAATGTATGACTGTGATTGTATGATTGTGATTGTCTGATTGTGGTTGTATGATTGCGATTGTATGATTGTGATTGTATGATTGTGATTGTATGATTGTGATTGTATGATTGTGAAAGTATGATTGTGATTGTATGATTGTGATTGTATGATTGTGATTGTATGATTGTGATTGTATGATTGTGATTGTATGATTGTGATTGTATGAGTGTGATCGCCTGATTGTGGTTGTGCGATTGTGATTGTACGATTGTGGATGTACGATTGTGATTGTATGATTGTGATTGTATGAATATGATTGTATGATTGTGATTGCATGATTGTGATTGTATGATTGTGATTGTATGATTGCGATTGTATGATTGTGATTGTATGATTGTGATTGTATGATTGTGATTGTATGATTGTGATTGTATGATTGTGATTGTATGATTGTGATTGTATGATTGTGAACGTATGATTGTGATTGTATGATTATGATTGTATGATTGTGATTGTATGATTGTGATTGTATGATTGTATTTGGGAGATTGTATTTGGGAGATTGTAATTGTATGATTGCGATTGTATGATCGTGATTGTATGATTGCGATTGTATGATTGCGATTGTATGATTGTGATGTATGATTGTAATTGTATGATTATGATTGTATGATTGTGATTGTATGATTGTGATTGTATGATTGTGATTGTATGATTGTGATTGTATGGTTGTGAAAGTATGATTGTGATTGTATGATTGTGATTGTATGATTGTGATTGTATGAGTGTGATTGCCTGATTGTGGTTGTGCGATTGTGATTGTACGATTGTGAATGTACGATTGTGATTGTATGATTGTGATTGTATGAATATGATTGTATGATTGTGATTGCATGATTGTGATTGTATGATTGTGATTGCATGATTTTGAATGTATGATTGTGATTGTATGATTGTGATTGCATGATTGTGATTGTATGATTGTGATGTATGATTGTAATTGTATGATTGTGATTGTATGATTGTGATTGTATGTTTGTGATTGTATGATTGTGATTGTATGATTGTGATTGTATGATTGTGATTGTATGATTGTGATTGTATGATTGCGATTGTATGATTGTGATTGTATGATTGCGATTGTATGAATGCGATTGTATGATTGTGATTGTATGATTGAGATTGTATGATTATGATTGTATGATTGTGATTGTATGATTGTGATTGTATGATTATGATTGTATGATTGTGATTGTATGATTGTGATTGTATGATTGTATTTGGGAGATTGTATTTGGGATATTGTAATTGTATGATTGCGATTGTATGATTGTGATTGTATGATTGTGATGTATGATTGTAATTGTATGATTATGATTGTATGATTGTGATTGTATGATTGAGATTGTATGATTGTGATTGTATGCTTGCGATTGTATGAATGTGATTGTATGATTGTGATTGTATGATTGTGATTGTATGATTGTGATTGTATGATTGTGATTGTATGATTGTGATTGTATGATTGTGATTGTATGAGTGTGATTGTGTGATTGTGGTTGTGCGATTGAGATTGTACGATTGTGATTGTACGATTGTGATTGAATGATTGTGATTGTATGATTATAATTGTATGATTGTGATTGCATGATTGTGATTGTATGATTGTGATTGCATGATTTTGAATGTATGATTGTGATTGTATGATTGTGGTTTTATGATTGTGATTGTATGATTGTGATTGTATGATTGTGATTGTATGATTGTGATTGTATGATTGTGATAGTATGATTGTGATTGTATGATTGTGATTGTATGATTGTGATAGTATGATTGTGATTATATGATTGTTATTGTATGACTGTGATTGTATGATTGTGATTGTATGATTGTGATAGTATGATTGTGAAACTATGATTGTGGTTGTGCGATTGTGATTGTACGATTGTGATTGTACGATTGTGATAGTATGATTGTGATTGTATGATTGTGATTGTATGATTGTGATTGTATGATTGTGATGGTTTGATTGTATTTGGGAGATTGTATTTGGGAGATTGTAATTGTATGATTGCGATTGTATGATTGTGATTGTATGATTGCGATTGTATGATTGTGATTGTATGATTGTGATGTATGACTGTAATTGTATGATTATGATTGTATGATTGTGATTGTATGATTGAGATTGTATGATTGTGATTGTATGCTTGCGATTGTATGATTGTGATTGTATGATTGTGATTGTATGATTGTGATTGTATGATTGTGATTGTATGATTGTGATTGTATGATTGTGATTGTATGATTGTGATTGTATGATTGTGATTGTATGATTGTGATTGTATGATTGTGATTGTATGATTGTGATTGTATGATTGTGATTGTATGATTGTGATTGTATGATTGTGATTGTATGATTGTGATTGTATGAATGTATTTGGGATATTGTAATTTTATGATTGCGATTGTATGATTGTGATTGTATGATTGTGATTGTATGATTGTGATTGTATGATTGTGATTGTATGAGTGTGATTGTGTGATTGTGGTTGTGCGATTGAGATTGTACGATTGTGATTGTACGATTGTGATTGAATGATTGTGATTGTATGATTATAATTGTATGATTGTGATTGCATGATTGTGATTGTATGATTGTGATTGCATGATTTTGAATGTATGATTGTGATTGTATGATTGTGGTTGTATGATTGTGATTGTATGATTGTGATTGTATGATTGTGATTGTATGATTTTGATTGTATGATTGTGATTGTATGATTGTGATAGTATGATTGTGATTGTATGATTGTGATTGTATGATTGTGATTGTATGATTCTGATTGTATGATTGTGATTGTATGATTCTGATTGTATGATTGTGATTGTATGATTGTATTTGGGAGATTGTATTTGGGAGATTGTATTTGGGAGATTGTATTTGGGAGATTGTAATTGTATGATTGCGATTGTATGATTGTGATTGTATGATTGTGATGTATGATTGTAATTGTATGATTATGATTGCATAATTGTGATTGTATGATTGTGATTGTATGATTGTGATTGTATGATTGTGATTGTCTGATTGTGGTTGTATGATTGTGATTGTATGATTGTGATTGTATGATTGTGATTGTATGATTGTATTTGGGAGATTGTATTTGGGATATTGTAATTGTATGATTGCGATTGTATGATTGTGATTGTATGATTGTGATGTATGATTGTAATTGTATGATTATGATTGTATGATTGTGATTGTATGATTGTGATTGTATGACTGTGATTGTGTGATTGTAATTGTATGATTATGATTGTATGATTGTGATTGTATGACTGTGATGGTATGATTGTGATTGTGTGATTGCGATAGTATGATTGTGATTGTATGGTTGTGATTGTATGATTGCGATTGTATGATTGTGATTGTATGATTGTGATGGTATGATTGTGATTGCATGATTGCGATAGTATGATTGTGATTGTATGATTGTGATTGTATGATTGTAATTGCATGATTATGATTGTATGATTGTGATTGTATGATTGCGATTGTATGATTGTGATTGTATGATTATGATTGTATTTTTGTGATTGTATGATTGTGATTGTATGATTGTGATTGTATGACTGTGATTGTATGATTGTGATTGTATGATTGCGATTGTATGAATGCGATTGTATGATTGTGATTGTATGATTGTGATTGTATGATTGTGATTGTACGATTGTGATAGTATGATTGTATTTGGGAGATTGTATTTGGGATATTGTAATTGTATGATTGCGATTGTATGATTGTGATTGTATGATTGTGATGTATGATTGTAATTGTATGATTATGATTGTTTGATTGTGATTGTATGATTGAGAATGTATGATTGTGATTGTATGCTTGCGATTGTATGAATGTGAATGTATGATTGTGATTGTATGATTGTGATTGTATGATTGTGATTGTATGATTGTGATTGTATGATTGTGATAGTATGATTGTGATTGTATGATTGTGATTGTATGACTGTGATTGTATGATTGTGATTGTATGATTGTGATTGTATGATTGTGAAAGTACGATTGTGATGGTATGATTGTGATTGTATGAGTGTGATTGTCTGATTGTGGCTGTGCGATTGTGATTGTACGATTGTGATTGTACGATTGTTATGGAATGATTGTGATTGTATGATTCTGATTGTATGATTGTGATTGCATGATTGTGATTGTATGATTGTGATTGCATGATTTTGAATGTATGACTGTGATTGTATGATTGTGATTGTCTGATTGTGGTTGTATGATTGCGATTGTATGATTGTGATTGTATGATTGTGATTGTATGATTGTGATTGTATGATTGTGAAAGTATGATTGTGATTGTATGATTGTGATTGTATGATTGTGATTGTATGATTGTGATTGTATGATTGTGATTGTATGATTGTGATTGTATGAGTGTGATCGCCTGATTGTGGTTGTGCGATTGTGATTGTACGATTGTGGATGTACGATTGTGATTGTATGATTGTGATTGTATGAATATGATTGTATGATTGTGATTGCATGATTGTGATTGTATGATTGTGATTGTATGATTGCGATTGTATGATTGTGATTGTATGATTGTGATTGTATGATTGTGATTGTATGATTGTGATTGTATGATTGTGATTGTATGATTGTGATTGTATGATTGTGAACGTATGATTGTGATTGTATGATTATGATTGTATGATTGTGATTGTATGATTGTGATTGTATGATTGTATTTGGGAGATTGTATTTGGGAGATTGTAATTGTATGATTGCGATTGTATGATTGTGATTGTATGATTGCGATTGTATGATTGCGATTGTATGATTGTGATGTATGATTGTAATTGTATGATTATGATTGTATGATTGTGATTGTATGATTGTGATTGTATGATTGTGATTGTATGATTGTGATTGTATGGTTGTGAAAGTATGATTGTGATTGTATGATTGTGATTGTATGATTGTGATTGTATGAGTGTGATTGCCTGATTGTGGTTGTGCGATTGTGATTGTACGATTGTGAATGTACGATTGTGATTGTATGATTGTGATTGTATGAATATGATTGTATGATTGTGATTGCATGATTGTGATTGTATGATTGTGATTGCATGATTTTGAATGTATGATTGTGATTGTATGATTGTGATTGCATGATTGTGATTGTATGATTGTGATGTATGATTGTAATTGTATGATTGTGATTGTATGATTGTGATTGTATGTTTGTGATTGTATGATTGTGATTGTATGATTGTGATTGTATGATTGTGATTGTATGATTGTGATTGTATGATTGCGATTGTATGATTGTGATTGTATGATTGCGATTGTATGAATGCGATTGTATGATTGTGATTGTATGATTGAGATTGTATGATTATGATTGTATGATTGTGATTGTATGATTGTGATTGTATGATTATGATTGTATGATTGTGATTGTATGATTGTGATTGTATGATTGTATTTGGGAGATTGTATTTGGGATATTGTAATTGTATGATTGCGATTGTATGATTGTGATTGTATGATTGTGATGTATGATTGTAATTGTATGATTATGATTGTATGATTGTGATTGTATGATTGAGATTGTATGATTGTGATTGTATGCTTGCGATTGTATGAATGTGATTGTATGATTGTGATTGTATGATTGTGATTGTATGATTGTGATTGTATGATTGTGATTGTATGATTGTGATTGTATGATTGTGATTGTATGAGTGTGATTGTGTGATTGTGGTTGTGCGATTGAGATTGTACGATTGTGATTGTACGATTGTGATTGAATGATTGTGATTGTATGATTATAATTGTATGATTGTGATTGCATGATTGTGATTGTATGATTGTGATTGCATGATTTTGAATGTATGATTGTGATTGTATGATTGTGGTTTTATGATTGTGATTGTATGATTGTGATTGTATGATTGTGATTGTATGATTGTGATTGTATGATTGTGATAGTATGATTGTGATTGTATGATTGTGATTGTATGATTGTGATAGTATGATTGTGATTATATGATTGTTATTGTATGACTGTGATTGTATGATTGTGATTGTATGATTGTGATAGTATGATTGTGAAACTATGATTGTGGTTGTGCGATTGTGATTGTACGATTGTGATTGTACGATTGTGATAGTATGATTGTGATTGTATGATTGTGATTGTATGATTGTGATTGTATGATTGTGATGGTTTGATTGTATTTGGGAGATTGTATTTGGGAGATTGTAATTGTATGATTGCGATTGTATGATTGTGATTGTATGATTGCGATTGTATGATTGTGATTGTATGATTGTGATGTATGACTGTAATTGTATGATTATGATTGTATGATTGTGATTGTATGATTGAGATTGTATGATTGTGATTGTATGCTTGCGAATGTATGATTGTGATTGTATGATTGTGATTGTATGATTGTGATTGTATGATTGTGATTGTATGATTGTGATTGTATGATTGTGATTGTATGATTGTGATTGTATGATTGTGATTGTATGATTGTGATTGTATGATTGTGATTGTATGATTGTGATTGTATGATTGTGATTGTATGATTGTGATTGTATGATTGTGATTGTATGATTGTGATTGTATGAATGTATTTGGGATATTGTAATTTTATGATTGCGATTGTATGATTGTGATTGTATGATTGTGATTGTATGATTGTGATTGTATGATTGTGATTGTATGAGTGTGATTGTGTGATTGTGGTTGTGCGATTGAGATTGTACGATTGTGATTGTACGATTGTGATTGAATGATTGTGATTGTATGATTATAATTGTATGATTGTGATTGCATGATTGTGATTGTATGATTGTGATTGCATGATTTTGAATGTATGATTGTGATTGTATGATTGTGGTTGTATGATTGTGATTGTATGATTGTGATTGTATGATTGTGATTGTATGATTTTGATTGTATGATTGTGATTGTATGATTGTGATAGTATGATTGTGATTGTATGATTGTGATTGTATGATTGTGATTGTATGATTCTGATTGTATGATTGTGATTGTATGATTGTATTTGGGAGATTGTATTTGGGAGATTGTATTTGGGAGATTGTATTTGGGAGATTGTAATTGTATGATTGCGATTGTATGATTGTGATTGTATGATTGCGATTGTATGATTGTGATTGTATGATTGTGATGTATGATTGTAATTGTATGATTATGATTGCATAATTGTGATTGTATGATTGTGATTGTATGATTGTGATTGTATGATTGTGATTGTCTGATTGTGGTTGTATGATTGTGATTGTATGATTGTGATTGTATGATTGTGATTGTATGATTGTATTTGGGAGATTGTATTTGGGATATTGTAATTGTATGATTGCGATTGTATGATTGTGATTGTATGATTGTGATGTATGATTGTAATTGTATGATTATGATTGTATGATTGTGATTGTATGATTGTGATTGTATGACTGTGATTGTGTGATTGTAATTGTATGATTATGATTGTATGATTGTGATTGTATGACTGTGATGGTATGATTGTGATTGTGTGATTGCGATAGTATGATTGTGATTGTATGGTTGTGATTGTATGATTGCGATTGTATGATTGTGATTGTATGATTGTGATGGTATGATTGTGATTGCATGATTGCGATAGTATGATTGTGATTGTATGATTGTGATTGTATGATTGTAATTGCATGATTATGATTGTATGATTGTGATTGTATGATTGCGATTGTATGATTGTGATTGTATGATTATGATTGTATTTTTGTGATTGTATGATTGTGATTGTATGATTGTGATTGTATGACTGTGATTGTATGATTGTGATTGTATGATTGCGATTGTATGAATGCGATTGTATGATTGTGATTGTATGATTGTGATTGTATGATTGTGATTGTACGATTGTGATAGTATGATTGTATTTGGGAGATTGTATTTGGGATATTGTAATTGTATGATTGCGATTGTATGATTGTGATTGTATGATTGTGATGTATGATTGTAATTGTATGATTATGATTGTTTGATTGTGATTGTATGATTGAGAATGTATGATTGTGATTGTATGCTTGCGATTGTATGAATGTGAATGTATGATTGTGATTGTATGATTGTGATTGTATGATTGTGATTGTATGATTGTGATTGTATGATTGTGATAGTATGATTGTGATTGTATGATTGTGATTGTATGACTGTGATTGTATGATTGTGATTGTATGATTGTGATTGTATGATTGTGAAAGTACGATTGTGATGGTATGATTGTGATTGTATGAATATGATTGTATGATTGTGGTTGCATGATTGTGATTGTATGATTGTGATTGCATGATTTTGAATGTATGATTGTGATTGTATGATTGTGATTGTATGATTGTGATCGTATGATTGTGATTGTATGATTGTGATTGTATGATTGCGATAGTATGATTGTGATTGTATGATTGTGATTGTATGATTGTGATGTATGATTGTAATTGTATGATTGTGATTGTATGATTGTGATTGTATGATTGAGATTGTATGATTGTGATTGTATGCTTGCGATTGTATGATTGTGATTGTATCATTGTATTTGGGAGATTGTATTTGGGATATTGTAATTGTATGATTGCGATTGTATGATTGTGATTGTATGATTGTGATGTATGATTCTAATTGTACGATTATGATTGTATGATTGTGATTGTATGATTGAGATTGCATGATTTTGAATGTATGATTGTGATTGTATGATTGTGATTGTATGATTGCGATTGTATGAATGCGATTGTATGATTGTGATTGTATGATTGCGATTGTATGATTGTGATTGTATGATTGTGATGTATGATTGTAATTGTATGATTATGATTGTATGATTGTGATTGTATGATTGAGATTGTACGATTGTGATTGTATGATTGCGATTGTATGATTGTGATTGTATGATTGTGATTGTATGATTGTGATTGTATGATTGTGATTGTATGACTGTGATTGTATGATTGTGATTGTATGATTGTGATTGTATGTTTGTATAAGTATGACTGTGATTGTACGAATGTGATTGTATGACTGTTATTGTATGATTGTGATTGTATGATTGTGATTGTATGTTTGTATAAGTATGATTGTGATGGTATGATTGTGATTGTATGATTGTGATTGTATGATTCTGATTGTATGATTGTGATTGCATGATTGTGATTGTATGATTGTGATTGCATGATTTTGAATGTATGATTGTGATTGTATGATTGTGATTGTATGATTGCGATTGTATGAATGCGATTGTATGATTGTGATTGTATGATTGCGATTGTATGATTGTGATTGTATGATTGTGATTGTATGATTGTGATTGTATGATTGTGATTGTATGATTGCGATTGTATGATTGTGATTGTATGATTGGGAAAGTATGATTGTGATTGTATGATTGTTATTGTATGATTGTGATTGTATGATTGTGATTGTATGGTTGTGATTGTATGATTGTGATTGTATGATTGTGATTGTATGATTGTGAATGTACGATTGTGATTGTATGATTGTGACTGTATGAATATGATTGTATGATTGTGATTGTATGACTGAGATTGTATGATTGTGATTGTATGCTTGCGATTGTATGATTGTGATTGTATGATTGTATTTGGGAGATTGTATTTGGGATATTGTAATTTTATGATTGCGATTGTATGATTGTGATTGTATGATTGTGATTGTATGATTGTAATTGTATGATTGCGATTGTATGATTGTGATTGTATGATTGTGATTGTATGATTGTATTTGGGAGATTGTAGTTGGGACATTGTATTTGGGAGATTGTATTTGGGAGATTGTAATTGTATGATTGCGGTTGTATGATTGTGATTGTATGATTGCGATTGTATTATTGTGATTGTATGATTGTGATGTATGATTGTAATATTATGATTATGATTGTATGATTGTGATTGTATGATTGCGATTGTATGATTGTATTTGGGAGATTGTAGTTGGGAGATTGTATTTGGGAGATTGTATTTGGGAGATTATAATTGTATGATTGCGATTGTATGATTGTGATTGTATGATTGCGATTGTATGATTGTGATTGTATGGCTATGATTGTATTTTTGTGATTGTATGATTGTGATTGTATGATTGTGATTGTATGATTGTGATTGTATGATTGTGATTGTATGATTGTGATTGTATGATTGCGATTGTATGAATGCGATTGTATGATTGTGATTGCATGATTGTGATTGTATGATTGTGATTGCATGATTTTGAATGTGTGACTGTGATTGTATGATTGTGATTGCATGATTGTGATTGTATGATTGTGATTGTATGATTGCGATTGTATGAATGCGATTGTATGATTGTGATTGCATAATTGTGATTGTATGATTGTGATTGTATGATTGTGATTGTATGATTGTGATTGTATGATTGTGATTGTATGATTGTGATGTATGATTGTAATTGTATGATTGTGATTGTATGATTGTGATTGTATGATTGTGATTGTATGATTTGTGATTGTATGATTGTGATTGTATGATTGTGATTGTATGATTGCGATTGTATGATTGTGATTGTATGATTGCGATTGTATGAATGCGATTGTATGATTGTGATTGTATGATTGACATTGTATGATTATGATTGTATGATTGTGATTGTATGATTGTGATTGTATGATTATGATTGTATGATTGTGATTGTATGATTGTGATTGTATGATTGTATTTGGGAGATTGTATTTGGGATATTGTGATTGTATGATTGTGATTGTATGATTGTGATTGTATGATTGTGATTGTATGATTGTGATTGTATGATTGTGATTGTATGATTGTGATTGTATGATTGTGATTGTATGATTGTGATAGTATGATTGTGATTATATGATTGTTATTGTATGACTGTGATTGTATGATTGTGATTGTATGATTGTGATAGTATGATTGTGGAACTATGATTGTGATTGTATGATTGTGATTGTATGATTGTGATTGTATGATTGTGATTGTATGATTGTGATTGTCTGATTGTGGTTGTGCGATTGTGATTGTACGATTGTGATTGTACGATTGTGATAGTATGATTGTGATTGTATGATTGTGATTGTATGATTGTGATTGTTTGATTGTTTTTGGGAGATTGTATTTGGGAGATTGTAATTGTATGATTGCGATTGTACGATTGTGATTGTATGATTGCGATTGTATGATTGTGATTGTATGATTGTGATGTATGACTGTAATTGTATGATTATGATTGTATGATTGTGATTGTATGATTGAGATTGTATGATTGTGATTGTATGCTTGCGATTGTATGATTGTGATTGTATGATTGTGATTGTATGATTGTGATTGTATGATTGTGATTGTATGATTGTGATTGTATGACTGTGATTGTATGATTGTGATTGTATGATTGTAATTGTATGATTGTGATTGTATGATTGCGATAGTATGATTGTGATTGTATGATTGTGATTGTATGATTGTGATGTATGATTGTGATTGTATGATTGTGAAAGTACGATTGTGATGGTATGATTGTGATTGTATGAATATGATTGTATGATTGTGATTGCATGATTGTGATTGTATGATTGTGATTGTATGATTGTGATTGTCTGATTGTGGTTGTATGATTGTGATTGTATGATTGTGATTGTATGATTGTGATTGTATGATTGTGATTGTATGATTGTGATTGTATGATTGTATTTGGGAGATTGTATTTGGGATATTGTAATTGTATGATTGCGATTGTATGATTGTGATTGTATGATTGTGATGTATGATTGTAATTGTATGATTATGATTGTATGATTGTGATTGTATGATTGTGATGGTATGATTGTGATTGTATGACTGTGATTGTATGATTGTGGTTGTATGATTGTGATTGTATGATTGTGAAAGTATGATTGTGATGGTATGATTGTGATTGTATGGTTGTGATTGTATGATTGTGATTGTATGAGTGTGATTGTCTGATTGTGGCTGTGCGATTGTGATTGTACGATTGTGATTGTACGATTGTTATTGAATGATTGTGATTGTATGATTCTGATTGTATGATTGTGATTGCATGATTGTGATTGTATGATTGTGATTGCATGATTTTGAATGTATGACTGTGATTGTATGATTGTGATTGTCTGATTGTGGTTGTATGATTGCGATTGTATGATTGTGATTGTATGATTGTGATTGTATGATTGTGATTGTATGATTGTGAAAGTATGATTGTGATTGTATGATTGTGATTGTATGATTGTGATTGTATGATTGTGATTGTATGATTGTGATTGTATGATTGTGATTGTATGAGTGTGATCGCCTGATTGTGGTTGTGCGATTGTGATTGTACGATTGTGGATGTACGATTGTGATTGTATGATTGTGATTGTATGAATATGATTGTATGATTGTGATTGCATGATTGTGATTGTATGATTGTGATTGTATGATTGCGATTGTATGATTGTGATTGTATGATTGTGATTGTATGATTGTGATTGTATGATTGTGATTGTATGATTGTGATTGTATGATTGTGATTGTATGATTGTGAACGTATGATTGTGATTGTATGATTATGGTTGTATGATTGTGATTGTATGATTGTGATTGTATGATTGTATTTGGGAGATTGTATTTGGGAGATTGTAATTGTATGATTGCGATTGTATGATTGTGATTGTATGATTGCGATTGTATGATTGCGATTGTATGATTGTGATGTATGATTGTAATTGTATGATTATGATTGTATGATTGTGATTGTATGATTGTGATTGTATGATTGTGATTGTATGATTGTGATTGTATGGTTGTGAAAGTATGATTGTGATTGTATGATTGTGATTGTATGATTGTGATTGTATGAGTGTGATTGCCTGATTGTGGTTGTGCGATTGTGATTGTACGATTGTGAATGTACGATTGTGATTGTATGATTGTGATTGTATGAATATGATTGTATGATTGTGATTGCATGATTGTGATTGTATGATTGTGATTGCATGATTTTGAATGTATGATTGTGATTGTATGATTGTGATTGTATGATTGTGATTGTATGATTGTGATGTATGATTGTAATTGTATGATTGTGATTGTATGATTGTGATTGTATGATTGTGATTGTATGATTGTGATTGTATGATTGTGATTGTATGATTGTGATTGTATGATTGTGATTGTATGATTGCGATTGTATGATTGTGATTGTATGATTGCGATTGTATGAATGCGATTGTATGATTGTGATTGTATGATTGAGATTGTATGATTATGATTGTATGATTGTGATTGTATGATTGTGATTGTATGATTATGATTGTATGATTGTGATTGTATGATTGTGATTGTATGATTGTATTTGGGAGATTGTATTTGCGATATTGTAATTGTATGATTGCGATTGTATGATTGTGATTGTATGATTGTGATGTATGATTGTAATTGTATGATTATGATTGTATGATTGTGATTGTATGACTGAGATTGTATGATTGTGATTGTATGCTTGCGATTGTATGAATGTGATTGTATGATTGTGATTGCATGATTGTGATTGTATGATTGTGATTGTATGATTGTGATTGTATGATTGTGATTGTATGATTGTGATTGTATGAGTGTGATTGTGTGATTGTGGTTGTGCGATTGAGATTGTACGATTGTGATTGTACGATTGTGATTGAATGATTGTGATTGTATGATTATAATTGTATGATTGTGATTGCATGATTGTGATTGTATGATTGTGATTGCATGATTTTGAATGTATGATTGTGATTGTATGATTGTGGTTTTATGATTGTGATTGTATGATTGTGATTGTATGATTGTGATTGTATGATTGTGATTGTATGATTGTGATGGTATGATTGTGATTGTATGATTGTGATTGTATGATTGTGATAGTATGATTGTGATTATATGATTGTTATTGTATGACTGTGATTGTATGATTGTGATTGTATGATTGTGATAGTATGATTGTGAAACTATGATTGTGATTGTATGATTGTGATTGTATGATTGTGATTGTATGATTGTGATTGTATGATTGTGATTGTCTGATTGTGGTTGTGCGATTGTGATTGTACGATTGTGATTGTACGATTGTGATAGTATGATTGTGATTGTATGATTGTGATTGTATGATTGTGATTGTATGATTGTGATGGTTTGATTGTATTTGGGAGATTGTATTTGGGAGATTGTAATTGTATGATTGCGATTGTATGATTGTGATTGTATGATTGCGATTGTATGATTGTGATTGTATGATTGTGATGTATGACTGTAATTGTATGATTATGATTGTATGATTGTGATTGTATGATTGAGATTGTATGATTGTGATTGTATGCTTGCGATTGTATGATTGTGATTGTATGATTGTGATTGTATGATTGTGATTGTATGATTGTGATTGTATGATTGTGATTGTATGATTGTGATTGTATGATTGTGATTGTATGATTGTGATTGTATGATTGTGATTGTATGATTGTGATTGTATGATTGTGATTGTATGATTGTGATTGTATGATTGTGATTGTATGATTGTGATTGTATGAATGTATTTGGGATATTGTAATTGTATGATTGCGATTGTATGATTGTGATTGTATGATTGTGATTGTATGATTGTGATTGTATGATTGTGATTGTATGAGTGTGATTGTGTGATTGTGGTTGTGCGATTGAGATTGTACGATTGTGATTGTACGATTGTGATTGAATGATTGTGATTGTATGATTATAAATGTATGATTGTGATTGCATGATTGTGATTGTATGATTGTGATTGCATGATTTTGAATGTATGATTGTGATTGTATGATTGTGGTTGTATGATTGTGATTGTATGATTGTGATTGTATGCTTGCGATTGTATGATTGTGATTGTATCATTGTATTTGGGAGATTGTATTTGGGATATTGTAATTGTATGATTGCGATTGTATGATTGTGATTGTATGATTGTGATGGTATGATTGTGATTGTATGATTGTGATTGTATGATTGTGATAGTATGATTGTGATTATATGATTGTTATTGTATGACTGTGATTGTATGATTGTGATTGTATGATTGTGATTGTATGATTGTGATTGCATGATTTTGAATGTATGATTGTGATTGTATGATTGTGGTTGTATGATTGTGATTGTATGATTGTGATTGTATGATTGTGATTGTATGATTGTGGTTGTATGATTGTGATTGTATGATTGCGATTGTATGATTGTGATTGTATGATTGTGATGTATGATTGTAATTGTATGATTATGATTGCATAATTGTGATTGTATGATTGTGATTGTATGATTGTGATTGTATGATTGTGATTGTCTGATTGTGGTTGTATGATTGTGATTGTATGATTGTGATTGTATGATTGTGATTGTATGATTGTATTTGGGAGATTGTATTTGGGATATTGTAATTGTATGATTGCGATTGTATGATTGTGATTGTATGATTGTGATGTATGATTGTAATTGTATGATTATGATTGTATGATTGTGATTGTATGATTGTGATTGTATGACTGTGATTGTGTGATTGTAATTGTATGATTATGATTGTATGATTGTGATTGTATGACTGTGATGGTATGATTGTGATTGTGTGATTGCGATAGTATGATTGTGATTGAATGGTTGTGATTGTATGATTGCGATTGTATGATTGTGATTGTATGATTGTGATGGTATGATTGTGATTGCATGATTGCGATAGTATGATTGTGATTGTATGATTGTGATTGTATGATTGTAATTGCATGATTATGATTGTATGATTGTGATTGTATGATTGCGATTGTATGATTGTGATTGTATGATTATGATTGTATTTTTGTGATTGTATGATTGTGATTGTATGATTGTGATTGTATGACTGTGATTGTATGATTGTGATTGTATGATTGCGATTGTATGAATGCGATTGTATTATTGTGATTGTATGATTGTGATTGTATGATTGTGATTGTACGATTGTGATAGTATGATTGTATTTGGGAGATTGTATTTGGGATATTGTAATTGTATGATTGCGATTGTATGATTGTGATTGTATGATTGTGATGTATGATTGTAATTGTATGATTATGATTGTTTGATTGTGATTGTATGATTGAGAATGTATGATTGTGATTGTATGCTTGCGATTGTATGAATGTGAATGTATGATTGTGATTGTATGATTGTGATTGTATGATTGTGATTGTATGATTGTGATTGTATGATTGTGATAGTATGATTGTGATTGTATGATTGTGATTGTATGACTGTGATTGTATGATTGTGATTGTATGATTGTGATTGTATGATTGTGAAAGTACGATTGTGATGGTATGATTGTGATTGTATGAATATGATTGTATGATTGTGGTTGCATGATTGTGATTGTATGATTGTGATTGCATGATTTTGAATGTATGATTGTGATTGTATGATTGCGATTGTATGATTGTGATTGTATGATTGTGATGTATGATTGTAATTGTATGATTATGATTGTATGATTGTGATTGTATGATTGAGATTGTACGATTGTGATTGTATGATTGCGATTGTATGATTGTGATTGTATGATTGTGATTGTATGATTGTGATTGTATGATTGTGATTGTATGACTGTGATTGTATGATTGTGATTGTATGATTGTGATTGTATGTTTGTATAAGTATGACTGTGATTGTATGAATGTGATTGTATGACTGTTATTGTATGATTGTGATTGTATGATTGTGATTGTATGTTTGTATAAGTATGATTGTGATGGTATGATTGTGATTGTATGATTGTGATTGTATGATTCTGATTGTATGATTGTGATTGCATGATTGTGATTGTATGATTGTGATTGCATGATTTTGAATGTATGATTGTGATTGTATGATTGTGATTGTATGATTGTGATTGTATGATTGTGATTGTATGATTGTGATTGTATGATTGTGATTGTATGATTGTGATTTTATGATTGTGATTGTATGATTGTGATTGTATGATTGTGATTGTATGATTGTGATTGTATGATTGTGATTGTATGAATGTATTTGGGATATTGTAATTGTATGATTGCGATTGTATGATTGTGATTGTATGATTGTGATTGTATGATTGTGATTGTATGATTGTGATTGTATGAGTGTGATTGTGTGATTGTGGTTGTGCGATTGAGATTGTACGATTGTGATTGTACGATTGTGATTGAATGATTGTGATTGTATGATTATAATTGTATGATTGTGATTGCATGATTGTGATTGTATGATTGTGATTGCATGATTTTGAATGTATGATTGTGATTGTATGATTGTGGTTGTATGATTGTGATTGTATGATTGTGATTGTATGCTTGCGATTGTATGATTGTGATTGTATCATTGTATTTGGGAGATTGTATTTGGGATATTGTAATTGTATGATTGCGATTGTATGATTGTGATTGTATGATTGTGATGGTATGATTGTGATTGTATGATTGTGATTGTATGATTGTGATAGTATGATTGTGATTATATGATTGTTATTGTATGACTGTGATTGTATGATTGTGATTGTATGATTGTGATAGTATGATTGTGAAACTATGATTGTGATTGTATGATTGTGATTGTATGATTGTGATTGTATGATTGTGATTGTATGATTGTGATTGTCTGATTGTGGTTGTGCGATTGTGATTGTACGATTGTGATTGTACGATTGTGATAGTATGATTGTGATTGTATGATTGTGATTGTATGATTGTGATTGTATGATTGTGATGGTTTGATTGTATTTGGGAGATTGTATTTGGGAGATTGTAATTGTATGATTGCGATTGTATGATTGTGATTGTATGATTGCGATTGTATGATTGTGATTGTATGATTGTGATGTATGACTGTAATTGTATGATTATGATTGTATGATTGTGATTGTATGATTGAGATTGTATGATTGTGATTGTATGCTTGCGATTGTATGATTGTGATTGTATGATTGTGATTGTATGATTGTGATTGTATGATTGTGATTGTATGATTGTGATTGTATGATTGTGATTGTATGATTGTGATTGTATGATTGTGATTGTATGATTGTGATTGTATGATTGTGATTGTATGATTGTGATTGTATGATTGTGATTGTATGATTGTGATTGTATGATTGTGATTGTATGATTGTGATTGTATGAATGTATTTGGGATATTGTAATTGTATGATTGCGATTGTATGATTGTGATTGTATGATTGTGATTGTATGATTGTGATTGTATGATTGTGATTGTATGAGTGTGATTGTGTGATTGTGGTTGTGCGATTGAGATTGTACGATTGTGATTGTACGATTGTGATTGAATGATTGTGATTGTATGATTATAATTGTATGATTGTGATTGCATGATTGTGATTGTATGATTGTGATTGCATGATTTTGAATGTATGATTGTGATTGTATGATTGTGGTTGTATGATTGTGATTGTATGATTGTGATTGTATGATTGTGATTGTATGATTGTGGTTGTATGATTGTGATTGTATGATTGCGATTGTATGATTGTGATTGTATGATTGTGATGTATGATTGTAATTGTATGATTATGATTGCATAATTGTGATTGTATGATTGTGATTGTATGATTGTGATTGTATGATTGTGATTGTCTGATTGTGGTTGTATGATTGTGATTGTATGATTGTGATTGTATGATTGTGATTGTATGATTGTATTTGGGAGATTGTATTTGGGATATTGTAATTGTATGATTGCGATTGTATGATTGTGTTTGTATGATTGTGATGTATGATTGTAATTGTATGATTATGATTGTATGATTGTGATTGTATGATTGTGATTGTATGACTGTGATTGTGTGATTGTAATTGTATGATTATGATTGTATGATTGTGATTGTATGACTGTGATGGTATGATTGTGATTGTGTGATTGCGATAGTATGATTGTGATTGTATGGTTGTGATTGTATGATTGCGATTGTATGATTGTGATTGTATGATTGTGATGGTATGATTGTGATTGCATGATTGCGATAGTATGATTGTGATTGTATGATTGTGATTGTATGATTGTAATTGCATGATTATGATTGTATGATTGTGATTGTATGATTGCGATTGTATGATTGTGATTGTATGATTATGATTGTATTTTTGTGATTGTATGATTGTGATTGTATGCTTGTGATTGTATGACTGTGATTGTATGATTGTGATTGTATGATTGCGATTGTATGAATGCGATTGTATGATTGTGATTGTATGATTGTGATTGTATGATTGTGATTGTACGATTGTGATAGTATGATTGTATTTGGGAGATTGTATTTGGGATATTGTAATTGTATGATTGCGATTGTATGATTGTGATTGTATGATTGTGATGTATGATTGTAATTGTATGATTATGATTGTTTGATTGTGATTGTATGATTGAGAATGTATGATTGTGATTGTATGCTTGCGATTGTATGAATGTGAATGTATGATTGTGATTGTATGATTGTGATTGTATGATTGTGATTGTATGATTGTGATTGTATGATTGTGATAGTATGATTGTGATTGTATGATTGTGATTGTATGACTGTGATTGTATGATTGTGATTGTATGATTGTGATTGTATGATTGTGAAAGTACGATTGTGATGGTATGATTGTGATTGTATGAATATGATTGTATGATTGTGGTTGCATGATTGTGATTGTATGATTGTGATTGCATGATTTTGAATGTATGATTGTGATTGTATGATTGTGATTGTATGATTGTGATCGTATGATTGTGATTGTATGATTGTGATTGTATGATTGCGATAGTATGATTGTGATTGTATGATTGTGATTGTATGATTGTGATGTATGATTGTAATTGTATGATTGTGATTGTATGATTGTGATTGTATGATTGAGATTGTATGATTGTGATTGTATGCTTGCGATTGTATGATTGTGATTGTATCATTGTATTTGGGAGATTGTATTTGGGATATTGTAATTGTATGATTGCGATTGTATGATTGTGATTGTATGATTGTGATGTATGATTCTAATTGTACGATTATGATTGTATGATTGTGATTGTATGATTGAGATTGCATGATTTTGAATGTATGATTGTGATTGTATGATTGTGATTGTATGATTGCGATTGTATGAATGCGATTGTATGATTGTGATTGTATGATTGCGATTGTATGATTGTGATTGTATGATTGTGATGTATGATTGTAATTGTATGATTATGATTGTATGATTGTGATTGTATGATTGAGATTGTACGATTGTGATTGTATGATTGCGATTGTATGATTGTGATTGTATGATTGTGATTGTATGATTGTGATTGTATGATTGTGATTGTATGACTGTGATTGTATGATTGTGATTGTATGATTGTGATTGTATGTTTGTATAAGTATGACTGTGATTGTATGAATGTGATTGTATGACTGTTATTGTATGATTGTGATTGTATGATTGTGATTGTATGTTTGTATAAGTATGATTGTGATGGTATGATTGTGATTGTATGATTGTGATTGTATGATTCTGATTGTATGATTGTGATTGCATGATTGTGATTGTATGATTGTGATTGCATGATTTTGAATGTATGATTGTGATTGTATGATTGTGATTGTATGATTGCGATTGTATGAATGCGATTGTATGATTGTGATTGTATGATTGCGATTGTATGATTGTGATTGTATGATTGTGATGTATGATTGTAATTGTATGATTATGATTGTATGATTGTGATTGTATGATTGAGATTGTATGATTGTGATTGTATGATTGCGATTGTATGATTGTGATTGTATGATTGTGATTGTATGATTGTGATTGTATGATTGTGATTGTATGATTGCGATTGTATGATTGTGATTGTATGATTGGGAAAGTATGATTGTGATGTATGATTGTAATTGTATGAATATGATTGTATGATTGTGATTGTATGATTGAGATTGTACGATTGTGATTGTATGATTGCGATTGTATGATTGTGATTGTATGATTGTGATTGTATGATTGTGATTGTATGATTGTGATTGTATGACTGTGATTGTATGATTGTGATTGTATGATTGTGATTGTATGTTTGTATAAGTATGACTGTGATTGTATGAATGTGATTGTATGACTGTTATTGTATGATTGTGATTGTATGATTGTGATTGTATGTTTGTATAAGTATGATTGTGATGGTATGATTGTGATTGTATGATTGTAATTGTATGATTCTGATTGTATGATTGTGATTGCATGATTGTGATTGTATGATTGTGATTGCATGATTTTGAATGTATGATTGTGATTGTATGATTGTGATTGTATGATTGCGATTGTATGAATGCGATTGTATGATTGTGATTGTATGATTGCGATTGTATGATTGTGATTGTATGATTGTGATTGTATGATTGTGATTGTATGATTGTGATTGTATGATTGCGATTGTATGATTGTGATTGTATGATTGGGAAAGTATGATTGTGATTGTATGATTGTTATTGTATGATTGTGATTGTATGATTGTGATTGTATGGTTGTGATTGTATGATTGTGATTGTATGATTGTGATTGTATGATTGTGAATGTACGATTGTGATTGTATGATTGTGACTGTATGAATATGATTGTATGATTGTGATTGTATGACTGAGATTGTATGATTGTGATTGTATGCTTGCGATTGTATGATTGTGATTGTATGATTGTATTTGGGAGATTGTATTTGGGATATTGTAATTTTATGATTGCGATTGTATGATTGTGATTGTATGATTGTGATTGTATGATTGTAATTGTATGATTGCGATTGTATGATTGTGATTGTATGATTGTGATTGTATGATTGTATTTGGGAGATTGTAGTTGGGACATTGTATTTGGGAGATTGTATTTGGGAGATTGTAATTGTATGATTGCGGTTGTATGATTGTGATTGTATGATTGCGATTGTATTATTGTGATTGTATGATTGTGATGTATGATTGTAATATTATGATTATGATTGTATGATTGTGATTGTATGATTGCGATTGTATGATTGTATTTGGGAGATTGTAGTTGGGAGATTGTATTTGGGAGATTGTATTTGGGAGATTATAATTGTATGATTGCGATTGTATGATTGTGATTGTATGATTGCGATTGTATGATTGTGATTGTATGGCTATGATTGTATTTTTGTGATTGTATGATTGTGATTGTATGATTGTGATTGTATGATTGTGATTGTATGATTGTGATTGTATGATTGCGATTGTATGAATGCGATTGTATGATTGTGATTGCATGATTGTGATTGTATGATTGTGATTGCATGATTTTGAATGTGTGACTGTGATTGTATGATTGTGATTGCATGATTGTGATTGTATGATTGTGATTGTATGATTGCGATTGTATGAATGCGATTGTATGATTGTGATTGCATAATTGTGATTGTATGATTGTGATTGTATGATTGTGATTGTATGATTGTGATTGTATGATTGTGATTGTATGATTGTGATTGTATGATTGTGATGTATGATTGTAATTGTATGATTGTGATTGTATGATTGTGATTGTATGATTGTGATTGTATGATTTGTGATTGTATGATTGTGATTGTATGATTGTGATTGTATGATTGCGATTGTATGATTGTGATTGTATGATTGCGATTGTATGAATGCGATTGTATGATTGTGATTGTATGATTGACATTGTATGATTATGATTGTATGATTGTGATTGTATGATTGTGATTGTATGATTATGATTGTATGATTGTGATTGTATGATTGTGATTGTATGATTGTATTTGGGAGATTGTATTTGGGATATTGTAATTGTATGATTGCGATTGTATGATTGTGATTGTATGATTGTGATGTATGATTGTAATTGTATGATTATGATTGTATGATTGTGATTGTATGATTGAGATTGTATGATTGTGATTGTATGCTTGCGATTGTATGAATGTGATTGTATGATTGTGATTGTATGATTGTGATTGTATGATTGTGATTGTATGATTGTGATTGTATGATTGTGATTGTATGATTGTGATTGTATGATTGTGATTGTATGATTGTGATTGTATGATTGTGATAGTATGATTGTGATTATATGATTGTTATTGTATGACTGTGATTGTATGATTGTGATTGTATGATTGTGATAGTATGATTGTGGAACTATGATTGTGATTGTATGATTGTGATTGTATGATTGTGATTGTATGATTGTGATTGTATGATTGTGATTGTCTGATTGTGGTTGTGCGATTGTGATTGTACGATTGTGATTGTACGATTGTGATAGTATGATTGTGATTGTATGATTGTGATTGTATGATTGTGATTGTTTGATTGTATTTGGGAGATTGTATTTGGGAGATTGTAATTGTATGATTGCGATTGTATGATTGTGATTGTATGATTGCGATTGTATGATTGTGATTGTATGATTGTGATGTATGACTGTAATTGTATGATTATGATTGTATGATTGTGATTGTATGATTGAGATTGTATGATTGTGATTGTATGCTTGCGATTGTATGATTGTGATTGTATGATTGTGATTGTATGATTGTGATTGTATGATTGTGATTGTATGATTGTGATTGTATGACTGTGATTGTATGATTGTGATTGTATGATTGTAATTGTATGATTGTGAAGGTACGATTGTGATGGTATGATTGTGATTGTATGAATATGATTGTATGATTGTGATTGCATGATTGTGATTGTATGATTGTGATTGCATGATTTTGAATGTATGATTGTGATTGTATGATTGTGATTGTATGATTGTGATCGTATGATTGTGATTGTATGATTGTGATTGTATGATTGCGATAGTATGATTGTGATTGTATGATTGTGATTGTATGATTGTGATGTATGATTGTGATTGTATGATTGTGAAAGTACGATTGTGATGGTATGATTGTGATTGTATGAATATGATTGTATGATTGTGATTGCATGATTGTGATTGTATGATTGTGATTGTATGATTGTGATTGTCTGATTGTGGTTGTATGATTGTGATTGTATGATTGTGATTGTATGATTGTGATTGTATGATTGTGAAAGTATGATTGTGATTGTATGATTGTGATTGTATGATTGTGATTGTATGATTGTGATTGTATGATTGTGATTGTATGATTGTGATTGTATGAGTGTGATCGCCTGATTGTGGTTGTGCGATTGTGATTGTACGATTGTGGATGTACGATTGTGATTGTATGATTGTGATTGTATGAATATGATTGTATGATTGTGATTGCATGATTGTGATTGTATGATTGTGATTGTATGATTGCGATTGTATGATTGTGATTGTATGATTGTGATTGTATGATTGTGATTGTATGATTGTGATTGTATGATTGTGATTGTATGATTGTGATTGTATGATTGCGATTGTATGATTGTGATTGTATGATTGTGATGTATGACTGTAATTGTATGATTATGATTGTATGATTGTGATTGTATGATTGAGATTGTATGATTGTGATTGTATGCTTGCGATTGTATGATTGTGATTGTATGATTGTGATTGTATGATTGTGATTGTATGATTGTGATTGTATGATTGTGATTGTATGATTGTGATTGTATGATTGTGATTGTATGATTGTGATTGTATGATTGTGATTGTATGATTGTGATTGTATGATTGTGATTGTATGATTGTGATTGTATGATTGTGATTGTATGATTGTGATTGTATGATTGTGATTGTATGAATGTATTTGGGATATTGTAATTGTATGATTGCGATTGTATGATTGTGATTGTATGATTGTGATTGTATGATTGTGATTGTATGATTGTGATTGTATGAGTGTGATTGTGTGATTGTGGTTGTGCGATTGAGATTGTACGATTGTGATTGTACGATTGTGATTGAATGATTGTGATTGTATGATTATAATTGTATGATTGTGATTGCATGATTGTGATTGTATGATTGTGATTGCATGATTTTGAATGTATGATTGTGATTGTATGATTGTGGTTGTATGATTGTGATTGTATGATTGTGATTGTATGATTGTGATTGTATGATTGTGGTTGTATGATTGTGATTGTATGATTGCGATTGTATGATTGTGATTGTATGATTGTGATGTATGATTGTAATTGTATGATTATGATTGCATAATTGTGATTGTATGATTGTGATTGTATGATTGTGATTGTATGATTGTGATTGTCTGATTGTGGTTGTATGATTGTGATTGTATGATTGTGATTGTATGATTGTGATTGTATGATTGTATTTGGGAGATTGTATTTGGGATATTGTAATTGTATGATTGCGATTGTATGATTGTGTTTGTATGATTGTGATGTATGATTGTAATTGTATGATTATGATTGTATGATTGTGATTGTATGATTGTGATTGTATGACTGTGATTGTGTGATTGTAATTGTATGATTATGATTGTATGATTGTGATTGTATGACTGTGATGGTATGATTGTGATTGTGTGATTGCGATAGTATGATTGTGATTGTATGGTTGTGATTGTATGATTGCGATTGTATGATTGTGATTGTATGATTGTGATGGTATGATTGTGATTGCATGATTGCGATAGTATGATTGTGATTGTATGATTGTGATTGTATGATTGTAATTGCATGATTATGATTGTATGATTGTGATTGTATGATTGCGATTGTATGATTGTGATTGTATGATTATGATTGTATTTTTGTGATTGTATGATTGTGATTGTATGCTTGTGATTGTATGACTGTGATTGTATGATTGTGATTGTATGATTGCGATTGTATGAATGCGATTGTATGATTGTGATTGTATGATTGTGATTGTATGATTGTGATTGTACGATTGTGATAGTATGATTGTATTTGGGAGATTGTATTTGGGATATTGTAATTGTATGATTGCGATTGTATGATTGTGATTGTATGATTGTGATGTATGATTGTAATTGTATGATTATGATTGTTTGATTGTGATTGTATGATTGAGAATGTATGATTGTGATTGTATGCTTGCGATTGTATGAATGTGAATGTATGATTGTGATTGTATGATTGTGATTGTATGATTGTGATTGTATGATTGTGATTGTATGATTGTGATAGTATGATTGTGATTGTATGATTGTGATTGTATGACTGTGATTGTATGATTGTGATTGTATGATTCTGATTGTATGATTGTGAAAGTACGATTGTGATGGTATGATTGTGATTGTATGAATATGATTGTATGATTGTGGTTGCATGATTGTGATTGTATGATTGTGATTGCATGATTTTGAATGTATGATTGTGATTGTATGATTGTGATTGTATGATTGTGATCGTATGATTGTGATTGTATGATTGTGATTGTATGATTGCGATAGTATGATTGTGATTGTGTGATTGTGATTGTATGATTGTGATGTATGATTGTAATTGTATGATTGTGATTGTATGATTGTGATTGTATGATTGAGATTGTATGATTGTGATTGTATGCTTGCGATTGTATGATTGTGATTGTATCATTGTATTTGGGAGATTGTATTTGGGATATTGTAATTGTATGATTGCGATTGTATGATTGTGATTGTATGATTGTGATGTATGATTCTAATTGTACGATTATGATTGTATGATTGTGATTGTATGATTGAGATTGCATGATTTTGAATGTATGATTGTGATTGTATGATTGTGATTGTATGATTGCGATTGTATGAATGCGATTGTATGATTGTGATTGTATGATTGCGATTGTATGATTGTGATTGTATGATTGTGATGTATGATTGTAATTGTATGATTATGATTGTATGATTGTGATTGTATGATTGAGATTGTACGATTGTGATTGTATGATTGCGATTGTATGATTGTGATTGTATGATTGTGATTGTATGATTGTGATTGTATGATTGTGATTGTATGACTGTGATTGTATGATTGTGATTGTATGATTGTGATTGTATGTTTGTATAAGTATGACTGTGATTGTATGAATGTGATTGTATGACTGTTATTGTATGATTGTGATTGTATGATTGTGATTGTATGTTTGTATAAGTATGATTGTGATGGTATGATTGTGATTGTATGATTGTGATTGTATGATTCTGATTGTATGATTGTGATTGCATGATTGTGATTGTATGATTGTGATTGCATGATTTTGAATGTATGATTGTGATTGTATGATTGTGATTGTATGATTGCGATTGTATGAATGCGATTGTATGATTGTGATTGTATGATTGCGATTGTATGATTGTGATTGTATGATTGTGATGTATGATTGTAATTGTATGATTATGATTGTATGATTGTGATTGTATGATTGAGATTGTATGATTGTGATTGTATGATTGCGATTGTATGATTGTGATTGTATGATTGTGATTGTATGATTGTGATTGTATGATTGTGATTGTATGATTGCGATTGTATGATTGTGATTGTATGATTGGGAAAGTATGATTGTGATGTATGATTGTAATTGTATGAATATGATTGTATGATTGTGATTGTATGATTGAGATTGTACGATTGTGATTGTATGATTGCGATTGTATGATTGTGATTGTATGATTGTGATTGTATGATTGTGATTGTATGATTGTGATTGTATGACTGTGATTGTATGATTGTGATTGTATGATTGTGATTGTATGTTTGTATAAGTATGACTGTGATTGTATGAATGTGATTGTATGACTGTTATTGTATGATTGTGATTGTATGATTGTGATTGTATGTTTGTATAAGTATGATTGTGATGGTATGATTGTGATTGTATGATTGTAATTGTATGATTCTGATTGTATGATTGTGATTGCATGATTGTGATTGTATGATTGTGATTGCATGATTTTGAATGTATGATTGTGATTGTATGATTGTGATTGTATGATTGCGATTGTATGAATGCGATTGTATGATTGTGATTGTATGATTGCGATTGTATGATTGTGATTGTATGATTGTGATTGTATGATTGTGATTGTATGATTGTGATTGTATGATTGCGATTGTATGATTGTGATTGTATGATTGGGAAAGTATGATTGTGATTGTATGATTGTTATTGTATGATTGTGATTGTATGATTGTGATTGTATGGTTGTGATTGTATGATTGTGATTGTATGATTGTGATTGTATGATTGTGAATGTACGATTGTGATTGTATGATTGTGACTGTATGAATATGATTGTATGATTGTGATTGTATGACTGAGATTGTATGATTGTGATTGTATGCTTGCGATTGTATGATTGTGATTGTATGATTGTATTTGGGAGATTATATTTGGGATATTGTAATTTTATGATTGCGATTGTATGATTGTGATTGTATGATTGTGATTGTATGATTGTAATTGTATGATTGCGATTGTATGATTGTGATTGTATGATTGTGATTGTATGATTGTATTTGGGAGATTGTAGTTGGGACATTGTATTTGGGAGATTGTATTTGGGAGATTGTAATTGTATGATTGCGGTTGTATGATTGTGATTGTATGATTGCGATTGTATTATTGTGATTGTATGATTGTGATGTATGATTGTAATATTATGATTATGATTGTATGATTGTGATTGTATGATTGCGATTGTATGATTGTATTTGGGAGATTGTAGTTGGGAGATTGTATTTGGGAGATTGTATTTGGGAGATTATAATTGTATGATTGCGATTGTATGATTGTGATTGTATGATTGCGATTGTATGATTGTGATTGTATGGCTATGATTGTATTTTTGTGATTGTATGATTGTGATTGTATGATTGTGATTGTATGATTGTGATTGTATGATTGTGATTGTATGATTGCGATTGTATGAATGCGATTGTATGATTGTGATTGCATGATTGTGATTGTATGATTGTGATTGCATGATTTTGAATGTGTGACTGTGATTGTATGATTGTGATTGCATGATTGTGATTGTATGATTGTGATTGTATGATTGCGATTGTATGAATGCGATTGTATGATTGTGATTGCATAATTGTGATTGTATGATTGTGATTGTATGATTGTGATTGTATGATTGTGATTGTATGATTGTGATTGTATGATTGTGATTGTATGATTGTGATGTATGATTGTAATTGTATGATTGTGATTGTATGATTGTGATTGTATGATTGTGATTGTATGATTGTATTTGGGAGATTGTATTTGGGATATTGTAATTGTATGATTGCGATTGTATGATTGTGATTGTATGATTGTGATGTATGATTGTAATTGTATGATTATGATTGTATGATTGTGATTGTATGATTGAGATTGTATGATTGTGATTGTATGCTTGCGATTGTATGAATGTGATTGTATGATTGTGATTGTATGATTGTGATTGTATGATTGTGATTGTATGATTGTGATTGTATGATTGTGATTGTATGATTGTGATTGTATGATTGTGATTGTATGATTGTGATTGTATGATTGTGATAGTATGATTGTGATTATATGATTGTTATTGTATGACTGTGATTGTATGATTGTGATTGTATGATTGTGATAGTATGATTGTGGAACTATGATTGTGATTGTATGATTGTGATTGTATGATTGTGATTGTATGATTGTGATTGTATGATTGTGATTGTCTGATTGTGGTTGTGCGATTGTGATTGTACGATTGTGATTGTACGATTGTGATAGTATGATTGTGATTGTATGATTGTGATTGTATGATTGTGATTGTTTGATTGTATTTGGGAGATTGTATTTGGGAGATTGTAATTGTATGATTGCGATTGTATGATTGTGATTGTATGATTGCGATTGTATGATTGTGATTGTATGATTGTGATGTATGACTGTAATTGTATGATTATGATTGTATGATTGTGATTGTATGATTGAGATTGTATGATTGTGATTGTATGCTTGCGATTGTATGATTGTGATTGTATGATTGTGATTGTATGATTGTGATTGTATGATTGTGATTGTATGATTGTGATTGTATGACTGTGATTGTATGATTGTGATTGTATGATTGTAATTGTATGATTGTGAAGGTACGATTGTGATGGTATGATTGTGATTGTATGAATATGATTGTATGATTGTGATTGCATGATTGTGATTGTATGATTGTGATTGCATGATTTTGAATGTATGATTGTGATTGTATGATTGTGATTGTATGATTGTGATCGTATGATTGTGATTGTATGATTGTGATTGTATGATTGCGATAGTATGATTGTGATTGTATGATTGTGATTGTATGATTGTGATGTATGATTGTGATTGTATGATTGTGAAAGTACGATTGTGATGGTATGATTGTGATTGTATGAATATGATTGTATGATTGTGATTGCATGATTGTGATTGTATGATTGTGATTGTATGATTGTGATTGTATGATTGTATTTGGGAGATTGTATTTGGGATATTGTAATTGTATGATTGCGATTGTATGATTGTGATTGTATGATTGTGATGTATGATTGTAATTGTATGATTATGATTGTATGATTGTGATTGTATGATTGTGATGGTATGATTGTGATTGTATGACTGTGATTGTATGATTGTGGTTGTATGATTGTGATTGTATGATTGTGAAAGTATGATTGTGATGGTATGATTGTGATTGTATGGTTGTGATTGTATGATTGTGATTGTATGAGTGTGATTGTCTGATTGTGGCTGTGGGATTGTGATTGTACGATTGTGATTGTACGATTGTTATTGAATGATTGTGATTGTATGATTCTGATTTTATGATTGTGATTGCATGATTGTGATTGTATGATTGTGATTGCATGATTTTGAATGTATGACTGTGATTGTATGATTGTGATTGTCTGATTGTGGTTGTATGATTGCGATTGTATGATTGTGATTGTATGATTGTGATTGTATGATTGTGATTGTATGATTGTGAAAGTATGATTGTGATTGTATGATTGTGATTGTATGATTGTGATTGTATGATTGTGATTGTATGATTGTGATTGTATGATTGTGATTGTATGAGTGTGATCGCCTGATTGTGGTTGTGCGATTGTGATTGTACGATTGTGGATGTACGATTGTGATTGTATGATTGTGATTGTATGAATATGATTGTATGATTGTGATTGCATGATTGTGATTGTATGATTGTGATTGTATGATTGCGATTGTATGATTGTGATTGTATGATTGTGATTGTATGATTGTGATTGTATGATTGTGATTGTATGATTGTGATTGTATGATTGTGATTGTATGATTGTGAACGTATGATTGTGATTGTATGATTATGATTGTATGATTGTGATTGTATGATTGTGATTGTATGATTGTATTTGGGAGATTGTATTTGGGAGATTGTAATTGTATGATTGCGATTGTATGATTGTGATTGTATGATTGCGATTGTATGATTGCGATTGTATGATTGTGATGTATGATTGTAATTGTATGATTATGATTGTATGATTGTGATTGTATGATTGTGATTGTATGATTGTGATTGTATGATTGTGATTGTATGGTTGTGAAAGTATGATTGTGATTGTATGATTGTGATTGTATGATTGTGATTGTATGAGTGTGATTGCCTGATTGTGGTTGTGCGATTGTGATTGTACGATTGTGAATGTACGATTGTGATTGTATGATTGTGATTGTATGAATATGATTGTATGATTGTGATTGCATGATTGTGATTGTATGATTGTGATTGCATGATTTTGAATGTATGATTGTGATTGTATGATTGTGATTGTATGATTGTGATTGTATGATTGTGATGTATGATTGTAATTGTATGATTGTGATTGTATGATTGTGATTGTATGATTGTGATTGTATGATTGTGATTGTATGATTGTGATTGTATGATTGTGATTGTATGATTGTGATTGTATGATTGCGATTGTATGATTGTGATTGTATGATTGCGATTGTATGAATGCGATTGTATGATTGTGATTGTATGATTGAGATTGTATGATTATGATTGTATGATTGTGATTGTATGATTGTGATTGTATGATTATGATTGTATGATTGTGATTGTATGATTGTGATTGTATGATTGTATTTGGGAGATTGTATTTGCGATATTGTAATTGTATGATTGCGATTGTATGATTGTGATTGTATGATTGTGATGTATGATTGTAATTGTATGATTATGATTGTATGATTGTGATTGTATGATTGAGATTGTATGATTGTGATTGTATGCTTGCGATTGTATGAATGTGATTGTATGATTGTGATTGCATGATTGTGATTGTATGATTGTGATTGTATGATTGTGATTGTATGATTGTGATTGTATGATTGTGATTGTATGAGTGTGATTGTGTGATTGTGGTTGTGCGATTGAGATTGTACGATTGTGATTGTACGATTGTGATTGAATGATTGTGATTGTATGATTATAATTGTATGATTGTGATTGCATGATTGTGATTGTATGATTGTGATTGCATGATTTTGAATGTATGATTGTGATTGTATGATTGTGGTTTTATGATTGTGGTTGTATGATTGTCATTGTATGATTGTGATTGTATGATTGTGATTGTATGATTGTGATGTTATGATTGTGATTGTATGATTGTGATTGTATGATTGTGATAGTATGATTGTGATTATATGATTGTTATTGTATGACTGTGATTGTATGATTGTGATTGTATGATTGTGATAGTATGATTGTGAAACTATGATTGTGATTGTATGATTGTGATTGTATGATTGTGATTGTATGATTGTGATTGTATGATTGTGATTGTCTGATTGTGGTTGTGCGATTCTGATTGTACGATTGTGATTGTACGATTGTGATAGTATGATTGTGATTGTATGATTGTGATTGTATGATTGTGATTGTATGATTGTGATGGTTTGATTGTATTTGGGAGATTGTATTTGGGAGATTGTAATTGTATGATTGCGATTGTATGATTGTGATTGTATGATTGCGATTGTATGATTGTGATTGTATGATTGTGATGTATGACTGTAATTGTATGATTATGATTGTATGATTGTGATTGTATGATTGAGATTGTATGATTGTGATTGTATGCTTGCGATTGTATGATTGTGATTGTATGATTGTGATTGTATGATTGTGATTGTATGATTGTGATTGTATGATTGTGATTGTATGATTGTGATTGTATGATTGTGATTGTATGATTGTGATTGTATGATTGTGATTGTATGATTGTGATTGTATGATTGTGATTGTATGATTGTGATTGTATGATTGTGATTGTATGATTGTGATTGTATGAATGTATTTGGGATATTGTAATTGTATGATTGCGATTGTATGATTGTGATTGTATGATTGTGATTGTATGATTGTGATTGTATGATTGTGATTGTATGAGTGTGATTGTGTGATTGTGGTTGTGCGATTGAGATTGTACGATTGTGATTGTACGATTGTGATTGAATGATTGTGATTGTATGATTATAATTGTATGATTGTGATTGCATGATTGTGATTGTATGATTGTGATTGCATGATTTTGAATGTATGATTGTGATTGTATGATTGTGGTTGTATGATTGTGATTGTATGATTGTGATTGTATGCTTGCGATTGTATGATTGTGATTGTATCATTGTATTTGGGAGATTGTATTTGGGATATTGTAATTGTATGATTGCGATTGTATGATTGTGATTGTATGATTGTGATGGTATGATTGTGATTGTATGATTGTGATTGTATGATTGTGATAGTATGATTGTGATTATATGATTGTTATTGTATGACTGTGATTGTATGATTGTGATTGTATGATTGTGATAGTATGATTGTGAAACTATGATTGTGATTGTATGATTGTGATTGTATGATTGTGATTGTATGATTGTGATTGTATGATTGTGATTGTCTGATTGTGGTTGTGCGATTGTGATTGTACGATTGTGATTGTACGATTGTGATAGTATGATTGTGATTGTATGATTGTGATTGTATGATTGTGATTGTATGATTGTGATGGTTTGATTGTATTTGGGAGATTGTATTTGGGAGATTGTAATTGTATGATTGCGATTGTATGATTGTGATTGTATGATTGCGATTGTATGATTGTGATTGTATGATTGTGATGTATGACTGTAATTGTATGATTATGATTGTATGATTGTGATTGTATGATTGAGATTGTATGATTGTGATTGTATGCTTGCGATTGTATGATTGTGATTGTATGATTGTGATTGTATGATTGTGATTGTATGATTGTGATTGTATGATTGTGATTGTATGATTGTGATTGTATGATTGTGATTGTATGATTGTGATTGTATGATTGTGATTGTATGATTGTGATTGTATGATTGTGATTGTATGATTGTGATTGTATGAATGTATTTGGGATATTGTAATTGTATGATTGCGATTGTATGATTGTGATTGTATGATTGTGATTGTATGATTGTGATTGTATGATTGTGATTGTATGAGTGTGATTGTGTGATTGTGGTTGTGCGATTGAGATTGTACGATTGTGATTGTACGATTGTGATTGAATGATTGTGATTGTATGATTATAATTGTATGATTGTGATTGCATGATTGTGATTGTATGATTGTGATTGCATGATTTTGAATGTATGATTGTGATTGTATGATTGTGGTTGTATGATTGTGATTGTATGATTGTGATTGTATGATTGTGATTGTATGATTGTGGTTGTATGATTGTGATTGTATGATTGCGATTGTATGATTGTGATTGTATGATTGTGATGTATGATTGTAATTGTATGATTATGATTGCATAATTGTGATTGTATGATTGTGATTGTATGATTGTGATTGTATGATTGTGATTGTCTGATTGTGGTTGTATGATTGTGATTGTATGATTGTGATTGTATGATTGTGATTGTATGATTGTATTTGGGAGATTGTATTTGGGATATTGTAATTGTATGAATGCGATTGTATGATTGTGATTGTATGATTGTGATGTATGATTGTAATTGTATGATTATGATTGTATGATTGTGATTGTATGATTGTGATTGTATGACTGTGATTGTGTGATTGTAATTGTATGATTATGATTGTATGATTGTGATTGTATGACTGTGATGGTATGATTGTGATTGTGTGATTGCGATAGTATGATTGTGATTGTATGGTTGTGATTGTATGATTGCGATTGTATGATTGTGATTGTATAATTGTGATGGTATGATTGTGATTGCATGATTGCGATAGTATGATTGTGATTGTATGATTGTGATTGTATGATTGTAATTGCATGATTATGATTGTATGATTGTGATTGTATGATTGCGATTGTATGATTGTGATTGTATGATTATGATTGTATTTTTGTGATTGTATGATTGTGATTGTATGATTGTGATTGTATGACTGTGATTGTATGATTGTGATTGTATGATTGCGATTGTATGAATGCGATTGTATGATTGTGATTGTATGATTGTGATTGTATGATTGTGATTGTACGATTGTGATAGTATGATTGTATTTGGGAGATTGTATTTGGGATATTGTAATTGTATGATTGCGATTGTATGATTGTGATTGTATGATTGTGATGTATGATTGTAATTGTATGATTATGATTGTTTGATTGTGATTGTATGATTGAGAATGTATGATTGTGATTGTATGCTTGCGATTGTATGAATGTGAATGTATGATTGTGATTGTATGATTGTGATTGTATGATTGTGATTGTATGATTGTGATTGTATGATTGTGATAATATGATTGTGATTGTATGATTGTGATTGTATGACTGTGATTGTATGATTGTGATTGTATGATTGTGATTGTATGATTGTGAAAGTACGATTGTGATGGTATGATTGTGATTGTATGAATATGATTGTATGATTGTGGTTGCATGATTGTGATTGTATGATTGTGATTGCATGATTTTGAATGTATGATTGTGATTGTATGATTGTGATTGTATGATTGTGATCGTATGATTGTGATTGTATGATTGTGATTGTATGATTGCGATAGTATGATTGTGATTGTATGATTGTGATTGTATGATTGTGATGTATGATTGTAATTGTATGATTGTGATTGTATGATTGTGATTGTATGATTGAGATTGTATGATTGTGATTGTATGCTTGCGATTGTATGATTGTGATTGTATCATTGTATTTGGGAGATTGTATTTGGGATATTGTAATTGTATGATTGCGATTGTATGATTGTGATTGTATGATTGTGATGTATGATTCTAATTGTACGATTATGATTGTATGATTGTGATTGTATGATTGTATTTGGGAGATTGTATTTGGGATATTGTAATTGTATGAATGCGATTGTATGATTGTGATTGTATGATTGTGATGTATGATTGTAATTGTATGATTATGATTGTATGATTGTGATTGTATGATTGTGATTGTATGACTGTGATTGTGTGATTGTAATTGTATGATTATGATTGTATGATTGTGATTGTATGACTGTGATGGTATGATTGTGATTGTGTGATTGCGATAGTATGATTGTGATTGTATGGTTGTGATTGTATGATTGCGATTGTATGATTGTGATTGTATGATTGTGATGGTATGATTGTGATTGCATGATTGCGATAGTATGATTGTGATTGTATGATTGTGATTGTATGATTGTAATTGCATGATTATGATTGTATGATTGTGATTGTATGATTGCGATTGTATGATTGTGATTGTATGATTATGATTGTATTTTTGTGATTGTATGATTGTGATTGTATGATTGTGATTGTATGACTGTGATTGTATGATTGTGATTGTATGATTGCGATTGTATGAATGCGATTGTATGATTGTGATTGTATGATTGTGATTGTATGATTGTGATTGTACGATTGTGATAGTATGATTGTATTTGGGAGATTGTATTTGGGATATTGTAATTGTATGATTGCGATTGTATGATTGTGATTGTATGATTGTGATGTATGATTGTAATTGTATGATTATGATTGTTTGATTGTGATTGTATGATTGAGAATGTATGATTGTGATTGTATGCTTGCGATTGTATGAATGTGAATGTATGATTGTGATTGTATGATTGTGATTGTATGATTGTGATTGTATGATTGTGATTGTATGATTGTGATAGTATGATTGAGATTGCATGATTTTGAATGTATGATTGTGATTGTATGATTGTGATTGTATGATTGCGATTGTATGAATGCGATTGTATGATTGTGATTGTATGATTGCGATTGTATGATTGTGATTGTATGATTGTGATGTATGATTGTAATTGTATGATTATGATTGTATGATTGTGATTGTATGATTGAGATTGTACGATTGTGATTGTATGATTGCGATTGTATGATTGTGATTGTATGATTGTGATTGTATGATTGTGATTGTATGATTGTGATTGTATGACTGTGATTGTATGATTGTGATTGTATGATTGTGATTGTATGTTTGTATAAGTATGACTGTGATTGTATGAATGTGATTGTATGACTGTTATTGTATGATTGTGATTGTATGATTGTGATTGTATGTTTGTATAAGTATGATTGTGATGGTATGATTGTGATTGTATGATTGTGATTGTATGATTCTGATTGTATGATTGTGATTGCATGATTGTGATTGTATGATTGTGATTGCATGATTTTGAATGTATGATTGTGATTGTATGATTGTGATTGTATGATTGCGATTGTATGAATGCGATTGTATGATTGTGATTGTATGATTGCGATTGTATGATTGTGATTGTATGATTGTGATGTATGATTGTAATTGTATGATTATGATTGTATGATTGTGATTGTATGATTGAGATTGTATGATTGTGATTGTATGATTGCGATTGTATGATTGTGATTGTATGATTGTGATTGTATGATTGTGATTGTATGATTGTGATTGTATGATTGCGATTGTATGATTGTGATTGTATGATTGGGAAAGTATGATTGTGATTGTATGATTGTTATTGTATGATTGTGATTGTATGATTGTGATTGTATGGTTGTGATTGTATGATTGTGATTGTATGATTGTGATAGTATGATTGAGATTGCATGATTTTGAATGTATGATTGTGATTGTATGATTGTGATTGTATGATTGCGATTGTATGAATGCGATTGTATGATTGTGATTGTATGATTGCGATTGTATGATTGTGATTGTATGATTGTGATGTATGATTGTAATTGTATGATTATGATTGTATGATTGTGATTGTATGATTGAGATTGTACGATTGTGATTGTATGATTGCGATTGTATGATTGTGATTGTATGATTGTGATTGTATGATTGTGATTGTATGATTGTGATTGTATGACTGTGATTGTATGATTGTGATTGTATGATTGTGATTGTATGTTTGTATAAGTATGACTGTGATTGTATGAATGTGATTGTATGACTGTTATTGTATGATTGTGATTGTATGATTGTGATTGTATGTTTGTATAAGTATGATTGTGATGGTATGATTGTGATTGTATGATTGTGATTGTATGATTCTGATTGTATGATTGTGATTGCATGATTGTGATTGTATGATTGTGATTGCATGATTTTGAATGTATGATTGTGATTGTATGATTGTGATTGTATGATTGCGATTGTATGAATGCGATTGTATGATTGTGATTGTATGATTGCGATTGTATGATTGTGATTGTATGATTGTGATGTATGATTGTAATTGTATGATTATGATTGTATGATTGTGATTGTATGATTGAGATTGTATGATTGTGATTGTATGATTGCGATTGTATGATTGTGATTGTATGATTGTGATTGTATGATTGTGATTGTATGATTGTGATTGTATGATTGCGATTGTATGATTGTGATTGTATGATTGGGAAAGTATGATTGTGATTGTATGATTGTTATTGTATGATTGTGATTGTATGATTGTGATTGTATGGTTGTGATTGTATGATTGTGATTGTATGATTGTGATTGTCTGATTGTGGTTGTATGATTGCGATTGTATGATTGTGATTGTATGATTGTGATTGTATGATTGTGATTGTATGATTGTGAAAGTATGATTGTGATTGTATGATTGTGATTGTATGATTGTGATTGTATGATTGTGATTGTATGATTGTGATTGTATGATTGTGATTGTATGAGTGTGATCGCCTGATTGTGGTTGTGCGATTGTGATTGTACGATTGTGAATGTACGATTGTGATTGTATGATTGTGATTGTATGAATATGATTGTATGATTGTGATTGCATGATTGTGATTGTATGATTGTGATTGTATGATTGCGATTGTATGATTGTGATTGTATGATAGTGATTGTATGATTGTGATTGTATGATTGAGATTGTATGATTGTGATTGTATGCTTGCGATTGTATGATTGTGATTGTATCATTGTATTTGGGAGATTGTATTTGGGATATTGTAATTGTATGATTGCGATTGTATGATTGTGATTGTATGATTGTGATGTATGATTCTAATTGTACGATTATGATTGTATGATTGTGATTGTATGATTGTGATTGTATGATTGTGATTGTATGATTGTGATTGTATGATTGTGATTGTATGATTGTGATTGTATGAGTGTGATCGCCTGATTGTGGTTGTGCGATTGTGATTGTATGATTGTGATTGTATGATTGTGATCGTATGATTGTGATTGTATGATTGTGATTGTATGATTGCGATAGTATGATTGTGATTGTATGATTGTGATTGTATGATTGTGATGTATGATTGTAATTGTATGATTGTGATTGTATGATTGTGATTGTATGATTGAGATTGTATGATTGTGATTGTATGCTTGCGATTGTATGATTGTGATTGTATCATTGTATTTGGGAGATTGTATTTGGGATATTGTAATTGTATGATTGCGATTGTATGATTGTGATTGTATGATTGTGATGTATGATTCTAATTGTACGATTATGATTGTATGATTGTGATTGTATGATTGTATTTGGGAGATTGTATTTGGGATATTGTAATTGTATGAATGCGATTGTATGATTGTGATTGTATGATTGTGATGTATGATTGTAATTGTATGATTATGATTGTATGATTGTGATTGTATGATTGTGATTGTATGACTGTGATTGTGTGATTGTAATTGTATGATTATGATTGTATGATTGTGATTGTATGACTGTGATGGTATGATTGTGATTGTGTGATTGCGATAGTATGATTGTGATTGTATGGTTGTGATTGTATGATTGCGATTGTATGATTGTGATTGTATGATTGTGATGGTATGATTGTGATTGCATGATTGCGATAGTATGATTGTGATTGTATGATTGTGATTGTATGATTGTAATTGCATGATTATGATTGTATGATTGTGATTGTATGATTGCGATTGTATGATTGTGATTGTATGATTATGATTGTATTTTTGTGATTGTATGATTGTGATTGTATGATTGTGATTGTATGACTGTGATTGTATGATTGTGATTGTATGATTGCGATTGTATGAATGCGATTGTATGATTGTGATTGTATGATTGTGATTGTATGATTGTGATTGTACGATTGTGATAGTATGATTGTATTTGGGAGATTGTATTTGGGATATTGTAATTGTATGATTGCGATTGTATGATTGTGATTGTATGATTGTGATGTATGATTGTAATTGTATGATTATGATTGTTTGATTGTGATTGTATGATTGAGAATGTATGATTGTGATTGTATGCTTGCGATTGTATGAATGTGAATGTATGATTGTGATTGTATGATTGTGATTGTATGATTGTGATTGTATGATTGTGATTGTATGATTGTGATAGTATGATTGAGATTGCATGATTTTGAATGTATGATTGTGATTGTATGATTGTGATTGTATGATTGCGATTGTATGAATGCGATTGTATGATTGTGATTGTATGATTGCGATTGTATGATTGTGATTGTATGATTGTGATGTATGATTGTAATTGTATGATTATGATTGTATGATTGTGATTGTATGATTGAGATTGTACGATTGTGATTGTATGATTGCGATTGTATGATTGTGATTGTATGATTGTGATTGTATGATTGTGATTGTATGATTGTGATTGTATGACTGTGATTGTATGATTGTGATTGTATGATTGTGATTGTATGTTTGTATAAGTATGACTGTGATTGTATGAATGTGATTGTATGACTGTTATTGTATGATTGTGATTGTATGATTGTGATTGTATGTTTGTATAAGTATGATTGTGATGGTATGATTGTGATTGTATGATTGTGATTGTATGATTCTGATTGTATGATTGTGATTGCATGATTGTGATTGTATGATTGTGATTGCATGATTTTGAATGTATGATTGTGATTGTATGATTGTGATTGTATGATTGCGATTGTATGAATGCGATTGTATGATTGTGATTGTATGATTGCGATTGTATGATTGTGATTGTATGATTGTGATGTATGATTGTAATTGTATGATTATGATTGTATGATTGTGATTGTATGATTGAGATTGTATGATTGTGATTGTATGATTGCGATTGTATGATTGTGATTGTATGATTGTGATTGTATGATTGTGATTGTATGATTGTGATTGTATGATTGCGATTGTATGATTGTGATTGTATGATTGGGAAAGTATGATTGTGATTGTATGATTGTTATTGTATGATTGTGATTGTATGATTGTGATTGTATGGTTGTGATTGTATGATTGTGATTGTATGATTGTGATAGTATGATTGAGATTGCATGATTTTGAATGTATGATTGTGATTGTATGATTGTGATTGTATGATTGCGATTGTATGAATGCGATTGTATGATTGTGATTGTATGATTGCGATTGTATGATTGTGATTGTATGATTGTGATGTATGATTGTAATTGTATGATTATGATTGTATGATTGTGATTGTATGATTGAGATTGTACGATTGTGATTGTATGATTGCGATTGTATGATTGTGATTGTATGATTGTGATTGTATGATTGTGATTGTATGATTGTGATTGTATGACTGTGATTGTATGATTGTGATTGTATGATTGTGATTGTATGTTTGTATAAGTATGACTGTGATTGTATGAATGTGATTGTATGACTGTTATTGTATGATTGTGATTGTATGATTGTGATTGTATGTTTGTATAAGTATGATTGTGATGGTATGATTGTGATTGTATGATTGTGATTGTATGATTCTGATTGTATGATTGTGATTGCATGATTGTGATTGTATGATTGTGATTGCATGATTTTGAATGTATGATTGTGATTGTATGATTGTGATTGTATGATTGCGATTGTATGAATGCGATTGTATGATTGTGATTGTATGATTGCGATTGTATGATTGTGATTGTATGATTGTGATGTATGATTGTAATTGTATGATTATGATTGTATGATTGTGATTGTATGATTGAGATTGTATGATTGTGATTGTATGATTGCGATTGTATGATTGTGATTGTATGATTGTGATTGTATGATTGTGATTGTATGATTGTGATTGTATGATTGCGATTGTATGATTGTGATTGTATGATTGGGAAAGTATGATTGTGATTGTATGATTGTTATTGTATGATTGTGATTGTATGATTGTGATTGTATGGTTGTGATTGTATGATTGTGATTGTATGATTGTGATTGTCTGATTGTGGTTGTATGATTGCGATTGTATGATTGTGATTGTATGATTGTGATTGTATGATTGTGATTGTATGATTGTGAAAGTATGATTGTGATTGTATGATTGTGATTGTATGATTGTGATTGTATGATTGTGATTGTATGATTGTGATTGTATGATTGTGATTGTATGAGTGTGATCGCCTGATTGTGGTTGTGCGATTGTGATTGTACGATTGTGAATGTACGATTGTGATTGTATGATTGTGATTGTATGAATATGATTGTATGATTGTGATTGCATGATTGTGATTGTATGATTGTGATTGTATGATTGCGATTGTATGATTGTGATTGTATGATAGTGATTGTATGATTGTGATTGTATGATTGTGATTGTATGATTGTGATTGTATGATTGTGATTGTATGATTGTGAACGTATGATTGTGATTGTATGATTATGATTGTATGATTGTGATTGTATGATTGTGATTGTATGATTGTATTTGGGAGATTGTATTTGGGAGATTGTAATTGTATGATTGCGATTGTATGATTGTGATTGTATGATTGCGATTGTATGATTGCGATTGTATGATTGTGATGTATGATTGTAATTGTATGATTATGATTGTATGATTGTGATTGTATGATTGTGATTGTATGATTGTGATTGTATGATTGTGATTGTATGATTGTGATTGTATGATTGTGATTGTATGGTTGTGAAAGTATGATTGTGATTGTATGATTGTGATTGTATGATTGTGATTGTATGACTGTGATTGTATGAGTGTGATTGCCTGATTGTGGTTGTGCGATTGTGATTGTACGATTGTGAATGTACGATTGTGATTGTATGATTGTGATTGTATGAATATGATTGTATGATTGTGATTGCATGATTGTGATTGTATGATTGTGATTGCATGATTTTGAATGTATGATTGTGATTGTATGATTGTGATTGTATGATTGTGATGTATGATTGTAATTGTATGATTGTGATTGTGTGATTGTGATTGTATGATTGTGATTGTATGATTGTGATTGTATGATTGTGATTGTATGATTGTGATTGTATGATTGTGATTGTATGATTGTGATTGTATGATTGCGATTGTATGATTGTGATTGTATGATTGCGATTGTATGAATGCGATTGTATGATTGTGATTGTATGATTGAGATTGTATGATTATGATTGTATGATTGTGATTGTATGATTGTGATTGTATGATTATGATTGTATGATTGTGATTGTATGATTGTGATTGTATGATTGTATTTGGGAGATTGTATTTGGGATATTGTAATTGTATGATTGCGATTGTATGATTGTGATTGTATGATTGTGATGTATGATTGTAATTGTATGATTATGATTGTATGATTGTGATTGTATGATTGAGATTGTATGATTGTGATTGTATGCTTGCGATTGTATGAATGTGATTGTATGATTGTGATTGTATGATTGTGATTGTATGATTGTGATTGTATGATTGTGATTGTATGATTGTGATTGTATGATTGTGATTGTATGATTGTGATAGTATGATTGTGATTATATGATTGTTATTGTATGACTGTGATTGTATGATTGTGATTGTATGATTGTGATAGTATGATTGTGAAACTATGATTGTGATTGTATGATTGTGATTGTATGATTGTGATTGTATGATTGTGATTGTATGATTGTGATTGTATGATTGTGATTGTCTGATTGTGGTTGTGCGATTGTGATTGTACGATTGTGATTGTACGATTGTGATAGTATGATTGTGATTGTATGATTGTGATTGTATGATTGTGATTGTTTGATTGTATTTGGGAGATTGTATTTGGGAGATTGTAATTGTATGATTGCGATTGTATGATTGTGATTGTATGATTGCGATTGTATGATTGTGATTGTATGATTGTGATGTATGACTGTAATTGTATGATTATGATTGTATGATTGTGATTGTATGATTGAGATTGTATGATTGTGATTGTATGCTTGCGATTGTATGATTGTGATTGTATGATTGTGATTGTATGATTGTGATTGTATGATTGTGATTGTATGATTGTGATTGTATGATTGTGATTGTATGATTGTGATCGTATGATTGTGATTGTATGATTGTGATTGTATGATTGTGATTGTATGATTGTGATTGTATGATTGTGATTGTATGATTGTGATTGTATGAATGTATTTGGGATATTGTAATTGTATGATTGCGATTGTATGATTGTGATTGTATGATTGTGATTGTATGATTGTGATTGTATGATTGTGATTGTATGATTGTGATTGTATGATTGTATTTGGGAGATTGTATTTGGGATATTGTAATTGTATGATTGCGATTGTATGATTGTGATTGTATGATTGTGATGTATGATTGTAATTGTATGATTATGATTGTATGATTGTGATTGTATGATTGTGATTGTATGACTGTGATTGTGTGATTGTAATTGTAGGATTATGATTGTATGATTGTGATTGTATGATTGTGATGGTATGATTGTGATTGTGTGATTGCGATAGTATGATTGTGATTGTATGATTGTGATTGTATGATTGCGATTGTATGATTGTGATTGTATGATTGTGATGGTATGATTGTGATTGCATGATTGCGATAGTATGATTGTGATTGTATGATTGTGATTGTATGATTGTAATTGCATGATTATGATTGTATGATTGTGATTGTATGATTGCGATTGTATGATTGTGATTGTATGATTATGATTGTATTTTTGTGATTGTATGATTGTGATTGTATGATTGTGATTGTATGACTGTGATTGTATTATTGTGATTGTATGATTGCGATTGTATGAATGCGATTGTATGATTGTGATTGTATGATTGTGATTGTATGATTGTGATTGTACGATTGTGATAGTATGATTGTATTTGGGAGATTGTATTTGGGATATTGTAATTGTATGATTGCGATTGTATGATTGTGATTGTATGATTGTGATGTATGATTGTAATTGTATGATTATGATTGTTTGATTGTGATTGTATGATTGAGAATGTATGATTGTGATTGTATGCTTGCGATTGTATGAATGTGAATGTATGATTGTGATTGTATGATTGTGATTGTATGATTGTGATTGTATGATTGTGATTGTATGATTGTGATAGTATGATTGTGATTGTATGATTGTGATTGTATGACTGTGATTGTATGATTGTGATTGTATGATTGTGATTGTATGACTGTGATTGTATGAATGTGATTGTATGACTGTGATTGTATGATTGTGATTGTATGATTGTGATTGTATGTTTGTATAAGTATGATTGTGATGGTATGATTGTGATTGTATGATTGTGATTGTATGATTGTGATTGTATGAGTGTGATTGTCTGATTGTGGTTGTGCGATTGTGATTGTACGATTGTGATTGTACGATTGTTATTGAATGATTGTGATTGTATGATTCTGATTGTATGATTGTGATTGCATGATTGTGATTGTATGATTGTGATTGCATGATTTTGAATGTATGATTATGATTGTATGATTGTGATTGTATGATTATGATTGTATGATTGTGATTGCATGATTGTGATTGTATGATTGTGATAGTATGATTGTGATTGTATGATTGTGATTGTATGATTGTGATTGTATGATTGTGATTGTATGATTGTGATTGTATGATTGTATTTGGGAGATTGTATTTGGGAGATTGTATTTGGGAGATTGTAATTGTATGATTGCGATTGTATGATTGTGATTGTATGATTGTGATTGTATGATTGTATTTGGGAGATTGTAGTTGGGAGATTGTATTTGGGAGATTGTATTTGGGAGATCGTAATTGTATGATTGCGGTTGTATGATTGTGATTGTATGATTGCGATGGTATGATTGTGATTGTATGATTGCGATTGTATGATTGTGATTGTATGATTATGATTGTATTTTTGTGATTGTAAGATTGTGATTGTATGATTGTGATTGTATGATTGTGATTGTATGATTGCGATTGTATGAATGCGATTGTATGATTGTGATTGCATAATTGTGATTGTATGATTGTGATTGTATGATTGTGATTGTCTAATTGTGGTTGTATGATTGTGATTGTATGATTGTGATTGTATGATTGTGATTGTATAATTGTGATTGTATGATTGTATTTGCGAGATTGTATTTGGGATATTGTAATTGTATGATTGCGATTGTATGATTGTAATTGTATGATTATGATTGTATGATTGTGATTGTATGATTGTGATGGTATGATTGTGATTGTATGATTGCGATAGTATGATTGTGATTGTATGATTGTGATTGTATTATTGCGATTGTATGATTGTGATTGTATGATTGTGATTGTATGATTGTGATTGTTTTATTGTGATTGTACGATTGTGATAGTATGATTGTATTTGGGAGATTGTATTTGGGATATTGTAATCGTATGATTGCGATTGTATGATTGTGATTGTATGATTGTGATGTATGATTGTAATTGTATGATTATGATTGTTTGATTGTGATTGTATGATTGAGATTGTATGATTGTGATTGTATGCTTGCGATTGTATGAATGCGATTGTATGATTGTGATTGTATGATTGTGATTGTATGATTGTGATTGTATGATTGCGATTGTATGATTGTGATTGTATGATTGTGATGTATGATTGTAATTGTATGATTATGATTGTATGATTGTGATTGTATGATTGTGATGGTATGATTGTGATTGTATGATTGCGATTGTATGATTGTATTTGGGAGATTGTAGTTGGGAGATTGTATTTGGGAGATTGTATTTGGGAGATTGTAATTGTATGATTGCGATTGTATGATTGTGATTGTATGATTGCGATTGTATGATTGTGATTGTATGATTATGATTGTATTTTTGAGATTATATGATTGTGATTGTATGATTGTGATTGTATGATTGTGATTGTATGATTGTGATTGTATGATTGCGATTGTATGAATGCGATTGTATGATTGTGATTGCATAATTGTGATTGTATGATTGTGATTGTATGATTGTGATTGTCTGATTGTGGTTGTATGATTGTGATTGTATGATTGTGATTGTATGATTGTGATTGTATGATTGTGATTGTATGATTGTTTTTGGGATATTGTAATTGTATGATTGCGATTGTATGATTGTGATTGTATGATTGTGATGTATGATTGTAATTGTATGATTATGATTGTATGATTGTGATTGTATGATTGTGATTGTATGACTGTGATTGTATGATTGTAATTGTATGATTATGATTGTATGATTGTGATTGTATGATTGTGATGGTATGATTGTGATTGTATGACTGTGATTGTATGATTGTGATTGTATGATTGTGATTGTATGATTGTGATTGTATGATTGTGAAAGTATGATTGTGATGGTATGATTATGATTGTATGATTGTGATTGTATGATTGTGATTGTATGAGTGTGATTGTCTGATTGTGGCTGTGCGATTGTGATTGTACGATTGTGATTGTATGATTGTGATTGTATGATTGTTATTGTATGACTGTGATTGTATGATTGTGATTGTATGATTGTGATAGTATGATTGTGAAACTATGATTGTGATTGTATGATTGTGAAAGTATGATTGTGATTGTATGATTGTGATTGTATGATTGTGATTGTATGATTGTGATTGTATGATTGTGATTGTATGATTGTGATTGTATGATTGTGATAGTATGATTGTGATTATATGATTGTTATTGTATGACTGTGATTGTATGATTGTGATTGTATGATTGTGATAGTATGATTGTGAAACTATGATTGTGATTGTATGACTGTGATTGTATGATTGTGATTGTATGATTGTGATTGTATGATTGTGATTGTCTGATTGTGGTTGTGCGATTGTGATTGTACGATTGTGATTGTACGATTGTGATAGTATGATTGTGATTGTATGATTGTGATAGTATGATTGTGATTGTATGATTGTGATTGTTTGATTGTATTTGGGAGATTGTATTTGGGAGATTGTAATTGTATGATTGCGATTGTATGATTGTGATTGTATGATTGCGATTGTATGATTGTGATTGTATGATTGTGATGTATGACTGTAATTGTATGATTATGATTGTATGATTGTGATTGTATGATTGTGATTGTATGATTGAGATTGTATGATTGTGATTGTATGCTTGCGATTGTATGATTGTGATTGTATGATTGTGAATGTATGATTGTGATTGTATGATTGTGATTGTATGATTGTGATTGTATGATTGTGATTGTATGATTGTGATTGTATGATTGTGATTGTATGATTATGATGTATGATTGTGATTGTACGATTGTGATTGTACGATTGTTATTGAATGATTGTGATTGTATGATTCTGATTGTATGATTGTGATTGCATGATTGTGATTGTATGATTGTGATTGCATGATTTTGAATGTATGACTGTGATTGTATGATTGTGATTGCATGATTGTGATTGTATGATTGTGATTGTATGATTGCGATTGTATGAATGCGATTGTATGATTGTGATTGCATAATTGTGATTGTATGATTGTGATTGTATGATTGTGATTGTATGATTGTGATTGTATGATTGTGATTGTATGATTGTGATTGTCTGATTGTGGTTGTATGATTGCGATTGTATGATTGTGATTGTATGATTGTGATTGTATGATTGTGATTGTATGATTGTGAAAGTATGATTGTGATTGTATGATTGTGATTGTATGATTGTGATTGTATGATTGTGATTGTATGATTTTGATTGTATGATTGTGATTGTATGATTGTGATTGTATGAGTGTGATCGCCTGATTGTGGTTGTGCGATTGTGGTTGTACGATTGTGAATGTACGATTGTGATTGTATGATTGTGATTGTATGAATATGATTGTATGATTGTGATTGCATGATTGTGATTGTATGATTGTGATTGTATGATTGCGATTGTATGATTGTGATTGTATGATTGTGATTGTATGATTGTGATTGTATGATTGTGATTGTATGATTGTGATTGTATGATTGTGATTGTATGATTGTGATTGTATGATTGTGATTGTATGATTGTGATTGTATGATTGTGAACGTATGATTGTGATTGTATGCTTGCGATTGTATGAATGTGATTGTATGATTGTGATTGTATGATTGTGATTGTATGATTGTGATTGTATGATTGTGATTGTATGATTGTGATTGTATGATTGTGATTGTATGATTGTGATTGTATGATTGTGATTGTATGATTGTGATTGTATGATTGTGATTGTATGATTGTGATTGTATGATTGTGATTGTATGATTGTGATTGTATGATTGTGATAGTATGATTGTGATTATATGATTGTTATTGTATGACTGTGATTGTATGATTGTGATTGTATGATTGTGATAGTATGATTGTGAAACTATGATTGTGATTGTATGATTGTGATTGTATGATTGTGATTGTATGATTGTGATTGTATGATTGTGATTGTATGATTGTGATTGTCTGATTGTGGTTGTGCGATTGTGATTGTACGATTGTGATAGTATGATTGTGATTGTATGATTGTGATTGTATGATTGTGATTATATGATTGTGATTGTTTGATTGTATTTGGGAGATTGTATTTGGGAGATTGTAATTGTATGACTGCGATTGTATGATTGTGATTGTATGATTGCGATTGTATGATTGTGATTGTATGATTGTGATGTATGACTGTAATTGTATGATTATGATTGTATGATTGTGATTGTATGATTGAGATTGTATGATTGTGATTGTATGCTTGCGATTGTATGATTGTGATTGTATGATTGTGATTGTATGATTGTGAAAGTACGATTGTGATGGTATGATTGTGATTGTATGAATATGATTGTATGATTGTGATTGCATGATTTTGAATGTATGATTGTGATTGTATGATTGTGATTGTATGATTGTGATCGTATGATTGTGATTGTATGATTGTGATTGTATGATTGTGATTGTATGATTGTGATTGTATGATTGTGATTGTATGATTGTGATAGTATGATTGTGATTGTATGATTGTGATTGTATGATTGTGATTGTATGATTGTGATTGTATGATTGTGATTGTATGATTGTGATTGTATGATTGTGATTGTATGATTGTGATTGTATGATTGTGATAGTATGATTGTGATTATATGATTGTTATTGTATGACTGTGATTGTATGATTGTGATTGTATGATTGTGATAGTATGATTGTGAAACTATGATTGTGATTGTATGATTGTGATTGTATGATTGTGATTGTATGATTGTGATTGTATGATTGTGATTGTATGATTGTGATTGTCTGATTGTGGTTGTGCGATTGTGATTGTACGATTGTGATAGTATGATTGTGATTGTATGATTGTGATTGTATGATTGTGATTGTATGAGTGTGATTGTGTGATTGTGGTTGTGCGATTGAGATTGTACGATTGTGATTGTACGATTGTGATTGAATGATTGTGATTGTATGATTATAATTGTATGATTGTGATTGCATGATTGTGATTGTATGATTGTGATTGCATGATTTTGAATGTATGATTGTGATTGTATGATTGTGGTTGTATGATTGTGATTGTATGATTGTGATTGTATGATTGTGATTGTATGATTGTGATTGTATGATTGTGATTGTATGATTGTGATAGTATGATTGTGATTGTATGATTGTGATTGTATGATTGTGATTGTATGATTGTGATTGTATGATTGTGATTGTATGATTGTGATTGTATGATTGTGATTGTATGATTGTATTTGGGAGATTGTATTTGGGAGATTGTATTTGGGAGATTGTAATTGTATGATTGCGATTGTATGATTGTGATTGTATGATTGCGATTGTATGATTGTGATTGTATGATTGTGATGTATGATTGTAATTGTATGATTATGATTGTATGATTGTGATTGTATGATTGTGATTGTATGATTGTGATTGTATGATTGTGATTGTATGATTGTATTTGGGAGATTGTAGTTGGGAGATTGTATTTCGGAGATTGTATTTGGGAGATTGTAATTGTATGATTGCGATTGTATGATTGTGATTGTATGATTGCGATTGTATGATTGTCTTTGTATGATTGTGATGTATGATTGTAATTGTATGATTATGATTGTATGATTGTGATTCTATGATTGTGATGGTATGATTGTGATTGTATGATTGCGATCGTATGATTGTGATTGTATGATTGTGACTGTATGATTGCGATTGTATGATTGTGATTGTATGATTGTGATGGTATGATTGTGATTGCATGATTGCGATAGTATGATTGTGATTGTATGATTGTGATTGTATGATTGCGATTGTATGATTGTGATTGTATGATTATGATTGTATTTTTGTGATTGTATGATTGTGATTGTATGATTGTGATTGTATGACTGTGATTGTATGATTGTGATTGTATGATTGCGATTGTATGAATGCGATTGTATGATTGTGATTGTATGATTGTGATTGTACGATTGTGAAAGTATGATTGTGATTGTATGATTGTTATTGTATGATTGTGATTGTATGATTGTGATTGTATGATTGTGATTGTATGATTGTGATTGTATGATTGTGAATGTACGATTGTGATTGTATGATTGTGACTGTATGAATATGATTGTATGATTGTGATTGTATGATTGTGATTGTATGATTGTGATCGTATGATTGTGATTGTATGATTGTGATTGTATGATTGCGATAGTATGATTGTGATTGTATGATTGTGATGTATGATTGTAATTGTATGATTGTGATTGTATGATTGTGATTGTATGATTGAGATTGTATGATTGTGATTGTATGCTTGCGATTGTATGATTGTGATTGTATGATTGTATTTGGGAGATTGTATTTGGGATATTGTAATTGTATGATTGCGATTGTATGATTGTGATTGTATGATTGTGATGTATGATTCTAATTGTACGATTATGATTGTATGATTGTGATTGTATGATTGAGATTGTATGATTGTGATTGTATGCTTGCGATTGTATGAATGTGATTGTATGATTGTGATTGTATGACTGTGATTGTATGAATGTGATTGTATGACTGTGATTGTATGATTGTGATTGTATGATTGTGATTGTATGTTTGTATAAGTATGATTGTGATGGTATGATTGTGATTGTATGATTGTGATTGTATGATTGTGATTGTATGAGTGTGATTGTCTGATTGTGGTTGTGCGATTGTGATTGTACGATTGTGATTGTACGATTGTTATTGAATGATTGTGATTGTATGATTCTGATTGTATGATTGTGATTGCATGATTGTGATTGTATGATTGTGATTGCATGATTTTGAATGTATGATTGTGATTGTATGATTGTGATTGTATGATTGCGATTGTATGAATGCGATTGTATGATTGTGATTGTATGATTGCGATTGTATGATTGTGATTGTATGATTGTGATGTATGATTGTAATTGTATGATTATGATTGTATGATTGTGATTGTATGATTGAGATTGTATGATTGTGATTGTATGATTGCGATTGTATGATTGTGATTGTATGATTGTGATTGTATGATTGTGATTGTATGATTGTGATTGTATGATTGCGATTGTATGATTGTGATTGTATGATTGTGAAAGTATGATTGTGATTGTATGATTGTTATTGTATGATTGTGATTGTATGATTGTGATTGTATGATTGTGATTGTATGATTGTGATTGTATGATTGTGAATGTACGATTGTGATTGTATGATTGTGACTGTATGAATATGATTGTATGATTGTGATTGTATGATTGCGATAGTATGATTGTGATTGTATGATTGTGATTGTATGATTGTGATGTATGATTGTAATTGTATGATTATGATTGTATGATTGTGATTGTATGATTGAGATTGTATGATTGTGATTGTATGCTTGCGATTGTATGATTGTGATTGTATGATTGTATTTGGGAGATTGTATTTGGGATATTGTAATTTTATGATTGCGATTGTATGATTGTGATTGTATGATTGTGATGTATGATTCTAATTGTATGATTATGATTGTATGATTGTGGTTGTATGATTGTGATAGTATGATTGTGATTGTATGATTGTGATTGTATGATTGTGATTGTATGATTGTAATTGTATGATTGCGATTGTATGATTGTGATTGTATGATTGTGATTGTATGATTGTATTTGGGAGATTGTAGTTGGGAGATTGTATTTGGGAGATTGTATTTGGGAGATTGTAATTGTATGATTGCGGTTGTATGATTGTGATTGTATGATTGCGATTGTATGATTGTGATTGTATGATTGTGATGTATGATTGTAATATTATGATTATGATTGTATGATTGTGATTGTATGATTGCGATTGTATGATTGTATTTGGGAGATTGTAGTTGGGAGATTGTATTTGGGAGATTGTATTTGGGAGATTATAATTGTATGATTGCGATTGTATGATTGTGATTGTATGATTGCGATTGTATGATTGTGATTGTATGGCTATGATTGTATTTTTGTGATTGTATGATTGTGATTGTATGATTGTGATTGTATGATTGTGATTGTATGATTGTGATTGTATGATTGCGATTGTATGAATGCGATTGTATGATTGTGATTGCATAATTGTGATTGTATGATTGTGATTGTATGATTGTGATTGTCTGATTGTGGTTGTATGATTGTGATTGTATGATTGTGATTGTATGATTGTGATTGTATGATTGTGATTGTATGATTGTGATTGTATGATTGTGATTGTATGATTGTATTTGGGAGATTGTATTTGGGATATTGTAATTGTATGATTGCGATTGTATGATTGTGATTGTATGATTGCGATTGTATGATTGTGATTGTATGATTGTGATGTATGATTGTAATTGTATGATTGTGATTGTATGATTGTGATGTATGATTGTAATTGTATGATTATGATTGTATGATTGTGATTGTATGATTATGATTGTATGATTGTGATTGCATGATTGTGATTGTATGATTGTGATTGCATGATTTTGAATGTATGATTGTGATTGTATGATTGTGATTGTATGATTGTGATTGTATGATTGTGATTGTATGATTGTGATTGTATGATTGTGATTGTCTGATTGTGATTGTATGATTGTGATTGTATGATTGTGATTGTATGATTGTGAAAGTATGATTGTGATTGTATGATTGTGATTGTATGATTGTGATGTATGATTGTAATTGTATGATTATGATTGTATGATTGTGATTGTATGATTGAGATTGTATGATTGTGATTGTATGATTGCGATTGTATGATTGTGATTGTATGATTGTGATTGTATGATTGTGATTGTATGATTGTGATTGTATGATTGCGATTGTATGATTGTGATTGTATGATTGTGAAAGTATGATTGTGATTGTATGATTGTTATTGTATGATTGTGATTGTATGATTGTGATTGTATGATTGTGATTGTATGATTGTGATTGTATGATTGTGATTGTATGATTGTGATTGTATGATTGTGAATGTACGATTGTGATTGTATGATTGTGACTGTATGAATATGATTGTATGATTGTGATTGTATGATTGCGATAGTATGATTGTGATTGTATGATTGTGATTGTATGATTGTGATGTATGATTGTAATTGTATGATTATGATTGTATGATTGTGATTGTATGATTGAGATTGTATGATTGTGATTGTATGCTTGCGATTGTATGATTGTGATTGTATGATTGTATTTGGGAGATTGTATTTGGGATATTGTAATTTTATGATTGCGATTGTATGATTGTGATTGTATGATTGTGATGTATGATTCTAATTGTATGATTATGATTGTATGATTGTGATTGTATGATTGTGATAGTATGATTGTGATTGTATGATTGTGATTGTATGATTGTGATTGTATGATTGTAATTGTATGATTGCGATTGTATGATTGTGATTGTATGATTGTGATTGTATGATTGTATTTGGGAGATTGTAGTTGGTAGATTGTATTTGGGAGATTGTATTTGGGAGATCGTAATTGTATGATTGCGGTTGTATGATTGTGATTGTATGATTGCGATTGTATGATTGTGATTGTATGATTGTGATGTATGATTGTAATATTATTATTATGATTGTATGATTGTGATTGTATGATTGCGATTGTATGATTGTATTTGGGAGATTGTAGTTGGGAGATTGTATTTGGGAGATTGTATTTGGGAGATTATAATTGTATGATTGCGATTGTATGATTGTGATTGTATGATTGCGATTGTATGATTGTGATTGTATGGCTATGATTGTATTTTTGTGATTGTATGATTGTGATTGTATGATTGTGATTGTATGATTGTGATTGTATGATTGTGATTGTATGATTGTGATTGTATGATTGTGATTGTATGATTGCGATTGTATGAATGCGATTGTATGATTGTGATTGCATAATTGTGATTGTATGATTGTGATTGTATGATTGTGATTGTCTGATTGTGGTTGTATGATTGTGATTGTATGATTGTGATTGTATGATTGTGATTGTATGATTGTGATTGTATGATTGTGATTGTATGATTGTGATTGTATGATAGTGATTGTATGATTGTGATTGTATGATTGTATTTGGGAGATTGTATTTGGGATATTGTAATTGTATGATTGCGATTGTATGATTGTGATTGTATGAATGTGATTGTATGATTGTGATTGTATGATTGTGATGTATGATTGTAATTGTATGATTGCGATTGTATGATTGTGATTGTATGATTGTATTTGGGAGATTGTATTTGGGATATTGTAATTGTATGATTGCGATTGTATGATTGTGATTGTATGATTGTGATGTATGATTGTAATTGTATGATTATGATTGTATGATTGTGATTGTATGATTGAGATTGTATGATTGTGATTGTATGCTTGCGATTGTATGAATGTGATTGTATGATTGTGATTGTATGATTGTGATTGTATGATTGTGATTGTATGATTGTGATGTATGATTGTAATTGTATGATTGTGATTGTATGATTGTGATGTATGATTGTAATTGTATGATTATGATTGTATGATTGTGATTGTATGATTATGATTGTATGATTGTGATTGCATGATTGTGATTGTATGATTGTGATTGCATGATTTTGAATGTATGATTGTGATTGTATGATTGTGATTGTATGATTGTGATTGTATGATTGTGATTGTATGATTGTGATTGTATGATTGTGATTGTCTGATTGTGATTGTATGATTGTGATTGTATGATTGTGATTGTATGATTGTGAAAGTATGATTGTGATTGTATGATTGTGATTGTATGATTGTGATGTATGATTGTAATTGTATGATTATGATTGTATGATTGTGATTGTATGATTGAGATTGTATGATTGTGATTGTATGATTGCGATTGTATGATTGTGATTGTATGATTGTGATTGTATGATTGTGATTGTATGATTGTGATTGTATGATTGCGATTGTATGATTGTGATTGCATAATTGTGATTGTATGATTGTGATTGTATGATTGTGATTGTCTGATTGTGGTTGTATGATTGTGATTGTATGATTGTGATTGTATGATTGTGATTGTATGATTGTGATTGTATGATTGTTTTTGGGATATTGTAATTGTATGATTGCGATTGTATGATTGTTTTTGGGATATTGTAATTGTATGATTGCGATTGTATGATTGTGATTGTATGATTGTGATGTATGATTGTAATTGTATGATTATGATTGTATGATTGTGATTGTATGATTGTGATTGTATGACTGTGATTGTATGATTGTAATTGTATGATTATGATTGTATGATTGTGATTGTATGATTGTGATGGTATGATTGTGATTGTATGACTGTGATTGTATGATTGTGATTGTATGATTGTGATTGTATGATTGTGATTGTATGATTGTGAAAGTATGATTGTGATGGTATGATTATGATTGTATGATTGTGATTGTATGATTGTGATTGTATGAGTGTGATTGTCTGATTGTGGCTGTGCGATTGTGATTGTACGATTGTGATTGTATGATTGTGATTGTATGATTGTTATTGTATGACTGTGATTGTATGATTGTGATTGTATGATTGTGATAGTATGATTGTGAAACTATGATTGTGATTGTATGATTGTGAAAGTATGATTGTGATTGTATGATTGTGATTGTATGATTGTGATTGTATGATTGTGATTGTATGATTGTGATTGTATGATTGTGATAGTATGATTGTGATTATATGATTGTTATTGTATGACTGTGATTGTATGATTGTGATTGTATGATTGTGATAGTATGATTGTGAAACTATGATTGTGATTGTATGACTGTGATTGTATGATTGTGATTGTATGATTGTGATTGTATGATTGTGATTGTCTGATTGTGGTTGTGCGATTGTGATTGTACGATTGTGATTGTACGATTGTGATAGTATGATTGTGATTGTATGATTGTGATAGTATGATTGTGATTGTATGATTGTGATTGTTTGATTGTATTTGGGAGATTGTATTTGGGAGATTGTAATTGTATGATTGCGATTGTATGATTGTGATTGTATGATTGCGATTGTATGATTGTGATTGTATGATTGTGATGTATGACTGTAATTGTATGATTATGATTGTATGATTGTGATTGTATGATTGTGATTGTATGATTGAGATTGTATGATTGTGATTGTATGCTTGCGATTGTATGATTGTGATTGTATGATTGTGAATGTATGATTGTGATTGTATGATTGTGATTGTATGATTGTGATTGTATGATTGTGATTGTATGATTGTGATTGTATGATTGTGATTGTATGATTATGATGTATGATTGTGATTGTACGATTGTGATTGTACGATTGTTATTGAATGATTGTGATTGTATGATTCTGATTGTATGATTGTGATAGTATGATTGTGATTGTATGATTGTGATAGTATGATTGTGATTGTATGATTGTGATTGTTTGATTGTATTTGGGAGATTGTATTTGGGAGATTGTAATTGTATGATTGCGATTGTATGAATGCGATTGTATGATTGTGATTGCATAATTGTGATTGTATGATTGTGATTGTATGATTGTGATTGTATGATTGTGATTGTATGATTGTGATTGTATGATTGTGATTGTCTGATTGTGGTTGTATGATTGCGATTGTATGATTGTGATTGTATGATTGTGATTGTATGATTGTGATTGTATGATTGTGAAAGTATGATTGTGATTGTATGATTGTGATTGTATGATTGTGATTGTATGATTGTGATTGTATGATTTTGATTGTATGATTGTGATTGTATGATTGTGATTGTATGAGTGTGATCGCCTGATTGTGGTTGTGCGATTGTGGTTGTACGATTGTGAATGTACGATTGTGATTGTATGATTGTGATTGTATGAATATGATTGTATGATTGTGATTGCATGATTGTGATTGTATGATTGTGATTGTATGATTGCGATTGTATGATTGTGATTGTATGATTGTGATTGTATGATTGTGATTGTATGATTGTGATTGTATGATTGTGATTGTATGATTGTGATTGTATGATTGTGATTGTATGATTGTGATTGTATGATTGTGAACGTATGATTGTGATTGTATGCTTGCGATTGTATGAATGTGATTGTATGATTGTGATTGTATGATTGTGATTGTATGATTGTGATTGTATGATTGTGATTGTATGATTGTGATTGTATGATTGTGATTGTATGATTGTGATTGTATGATTGTGATTGTATGATTGTGATTGTATGATTGTGATTGTATGATTGTGATTGTATGATTGTGATTGTATGATTGTGATTGTATGATTGTGATTGTATGATTGTGATTGTATGATTGTGATAGTATGATTGTGATTATATGATTGTTATTGTATGACTGTGATTGTATGATTGTGATTGTATGATTGTGATAGTATGATTGTGAAACTATGATTGTGATTGTATGATTGTGATTGTATGATTGTGATTGTATGATTGTGATTGTATGATTGTGATTGTATGATTGTGATTGTCTGATTGTGGTTGTGCGATTGTGATTGTACGATTGTGATAGTATGATTGTGATTGTATGATTGTGATTGTATGATTGTGATTGTATGATTGTGATTGTTTGATTGTATTTGGGAGATTGTATTTGGGAGATTGTAATTGTATGACTGCGATTGTATGATTGTGATTGTATGATTGCGATTGTATGATTGTGATTGTATGATTGTGATGTATGACTGTAATTGTATGATTATGATTGTATGATTGTGATTGTATGATTGAGATTGTATGATTGTGATTGTATGCTTGCGATTGTATGATTGTGATTGTATGATTGTGATTGTATGATTGTGAAAGTACGATTGTGATGGTATGATTGTGATTGTATGAATATGATTGTATGATTGTGATTGCATGATTTTGAATGTATGATTGTGATTGTATGATTGTGATTGTATGATTGTGATCGTATGATTGTGATTGTATGATTGTGATTGTATGATTGTGATTGTATGATTGTGATTGTATGATTGTGATTGTATGATTGTGATAGTATGATTGTGATTGTATGATTGTGATTGTATGATTGTGATTGTATGATTGTGATTGTATGATTGTGATTGTATGATTGTGATTGTATGATTGTGATTGTATGATTGTGATAGTATGATTGTGATTATATGATTGTTATTGTATGACTGTGATTGTATGATTGTGATTGTATGATTGTGATAGTATGATTGTGAAACTATGATTGTGATTGTATGATTGTGATTGTATGATTGTGATTGTATGATTGTGATTGTATGATTGTGATTGTCTGATTGTGGTTGTGCGATTGTGATTGTACGATTGTGATAGTATGATTGTGATTGTATGATTGTGATTGTATGATTGTGATTGTATGAGTGTGATTGTGTGATTGTGGTTGTGCGATTGAGATTGTACGATTGTGATTGTACGATTGTGATTGAATGATTGTGATTGTATGATTATAATTGTATGATTGTGATTGCATGATTGTGATTGTATGATTGTGATTGCATGATTTTGAATGTATGATTGTGATTGTATGATTGTGGTTGTATGATTGTGATTGTATGATTGTGATTGTATGATTGTGATTGTATGATTGTGATTGTATGATTGTGATTGTATGATTGTGATAGTATGATTGTGATTGTATGATTGTGATTGTATGATTGTGATTGTATGATTGTGATTGTATGATTGTGATTGTATGATTGTGATTGTATGATTGTGATTGTATGATTGTATTTGGGAGATTGTATTTGGGAGATTGTATTTGGGAGATTGTAATTGTATGATTGCGATTGTATGATTGTGATTGTATGATTGCGATTGTATGATTGTGATTGTATGATTGTGATGTATGATTGTAATTGTATGATTATGATTGTATGATTGTGATTGTATGATTGTGATTGTATGATTGTGATTGTATGATTGTGATTGTATGATTGTGATTGTATGATTGTATTTGGGAGATTGTAGTTGGGAGATTGTATTTCGGAGATTGTATTTGGGAGATTGTAATTGTATGATTGCGATTGTATGATTGTGATTGTATGATTGCGATTGTATGATTGTCTTTGTATGATTGTGATGTATGATTGTAATTGTATGATTATGATTGTATGATTGTGATTCTATGATTGTGATGGTATGATTGTGATTGTATGATTGCGATCGTATGATTGTGATTGTATGATTGTGATTGTATGATTGCGATTGTATGATTGTGATTGTATGATTGTGATGGTATGATTGTGATTGCATGATTGCGATAGTATGATTGTGATTGTATGATTGTGATTGTATGATTGCGATTGTATGATTGTGATTGTATGATTATGATTGTATTTTTGTGATTGTATGATTGTGATTGTATGATTGTGATTGTATGACTGTGATTGTATGATTGTGATTGTATGATTGCGATTGTATGAATGCGATTGTATGATTGTGATTGTATGATTGTGATTGTACGATTGTGAAAGTATGATTGTGATTGTATGATTGTTATTGTATGATTGTGATTGTATGATTGTGATTGTATGATTGTGATTGTATGATTGTGATTGTATGATTGTGAATGTACGATTGTGATTGTATGATTGTGACTGTATGAATATGATTGTATGATTGTGATTGTATGATTGTGATTGTATGATTGTGATCGTATGATTGTGATTGTATGATTGTGATTGTATGATTGCGATAGTATGATTGTGATTGTATGATTGTGATGTATGATTGTAATTGTATGATTGTGATTGTATGATTGTGATTGTATGATTGAGATTGTATGATTGTGATTGTATGCTTGCGATTGTATGATTGTGATTGTATGATTGTATTTGGGAGATTGTATTTGGGATATTGTAATTGTATGATTGCGATTGTATGATTGTGATTGTATGATTGTGATGTATGATTCTAATTGTACGATTATGATTGTATGATTGTGATTGTATGATTGAGATTGTATGATTGTGATTGTATGCTTGCGATTGTATGAATGTGATTGTATGATTGTGATTGTATGACTGTGATTGTATGAATGTGATTGTATGACTGTGATTGTATGATTGTGATTGTATGATTGTGATTGTATGTTTGTATAAGTATGATTGTGATGGTATGATTGTGATTGTATGATTGTGATTGTATGATTGTGATTGTATGAGTGTGATTGTCTGATTGTGGTTGTGCGATTGTGATTGTACGATTGTGATTGTACGATTGTTATTGAATGATTGTGATTGTATGATTCTGATTGTATGATTGTGATTGCATGATTGTGATTGTATGATTGTGATTGCATGATTTTGAATGTATGATTGTGATTGTATGATTGTGATTGTATGATTGCGATTGTATGAATGCGATTGTATGATTGTGATTGTATGATTGCGATTGTATGATTGTGATTGTATGATTGTGATGTATGATTGTAATTGTATGATTATGATTGTATGATTGTGATTGTATGATTGAGATTGTATGATTGTGATTGTATGATTGCGATTGTATGATTGTGATTGTATGATTGTGATTGTATGATTGTGATTGTATGATTGTGATTGTATGATTGCGATTGTATGATTGTGATTGTATGATTGTGAAAGTATGATTGTGATTGTATGATTGTTATTGTATGATTGTGATTGTATGATTGTGATTGTATGATTGTGATTGTATGATTGTGATTGTATGATTGTGATTGTATGATTGTGATTGTATGATTGTATTTGGGAGATTGTATTTGGGATATTGTAATTGTATGATTGCGATTGTATGATTGTGATTGTATGATTGCGATTGTATGATTGTGATTGTATGATTGTGATGTATGATTGTAATTGTATGATTGTGATTGTATGATTGTGATGTATGATTGTAATTGTATGATTATGATTGTATGATTGTGATTGTATGATTATGATTGTATGATTGTGATTGCATGATTGTGATTGTATGATTGTGATTGCATGATTTTGAATGTATGATTGTGATTGTATGATTGTGATTGTATGATTGTGATTGTATGATTGTGATTGTATGATTGTGATTGTATGATTGTGATTGTATGATTGTGATTGTATGATTATGATGTATGATTGTGATTGTACGATTGTGATTGTACGATTGTTATTGAATGATTGTGATTGTATGATTCTGATTGTATGATTGTGATTGCATGATTGTGATTGTATGATTGTGATTGCATGATTTTGAATGTATGACTGTGATTGTATGATTGTGATTGCATGATTGTGATTGTATGATTGTGATTGTATGATTGCGATTGTATGAATGCGATTGTATGATTGTGATTGCATAATTGTGATTGTATGATTGTGATTGTATGATTGTGATTGTATGATTGTGATTGTATGATTGTGATTGTATGATTGTGATTGTCTGATTGTGGTTGTATGATTGCGATTGTATGATTGTGATTGTATGATTGTGATTGTATGATTGTGATTGTATGATTGTGAAAGTATGATTGTGATTGTATGATTGTGATTGTATGATTGTGATTGTATGATTGTGATTGTATGATTTTGATTGTATGATTGTGATTGTATGATTGTGATTGTATGAGTGTGATCGCCTGATTGTGGTTGTGCGATTGTGGTTGTACGATTGTGAATGTACGATTGTGATTGTATGATTGTGATTGTATGAATATGATTGTATGATTGTGATTGCATGATTGTGATTGTATGATTGTGATTGTATGATTGCGATTGTATGATTGTGATTGTATGATTGTGATTGTATGATTGTGATTGTATGATTGTGATTGTATGATTGTGATTGTATGATTGTGATTGTATGATTGTGATTGTATGATTGTGATTGTATGATTGTGAACGTATGATTGTGATTGTATGCTTGCGATTGTATGAATGTGATTGTATGATTGTGATTGTATGATTGTGATTGTATGATTGTGATTGTATGATTGTGATTGTATGATTGTGATTGTATGATTGTGATTGTATGATTGTGATTGTATGATTGTGATTGTATGATTGTGATTGTATGATTGTGATTGTATGATTGTGATTGTATGATTGTGATTGTATGATTGTGATTGTATGATTGTGATTGTATGATTGTGATAGTATGATTGTGATTATATGATTGTTATTGTATGACTGTGATTGTATGATTGTGATTGTATGATTGTGATAGTATGATTGTGAAACTATGATTGTGATTGTATGATTGTGATTGTATGATTGTGATTGTATGATTGTGATTGTATGATTGTGATTGTATGATTGTGATTGTCTGATTGTGGTTGTGCGATTGTGATTGTACGATTGTGATAGTATGATTGTGATTGTATGATTGTGATTGTATGATTGTGATTGTATGATTGTGATTGTTTGATTGTATTTGGGAGATTGTATTTGGGAGATTGTAATTGTATGACTGCGATTGTATGATTGTGATTGTATGATTGCGATTGTATGATTGTGATTGTATGATTGTGATGTATGACTGTAATTGTATGATTATGATTGTATGATTGTGATTGTATGATTGAGATTGTATGATTGTGATTGTATGCTTGCGATTGTATGATTGTGATTGTATGATTGTGATTGTATGATTGTGAAAGTACGATTGTGATGGTATGATTGTGATTGTATGAATATGATTGTATGATTGTGATTGCATGATTTTGAATGTATGATTGTGATTGTATGATTGTGATTGTATGATTGTGATCGTATGATTGTGATTGTATGATTGTGATTGTATGATTGTGATTGTATGATTGTGATTGTATGATTGTGATTGTATGATTGTGATAGTATGATTGTGATTGTATGATTGTGATTGTATGATTGTGATTGTATGATTGTGATTGTATGATTGTGATTGTATGATTGTGATTGTATGATTGTGATTGTATGATTGTGATAGTATGATTGTGATTATATGATTGTTATTGTATGACTGTGATTGTATGATTGTGATTGTATGATTGTGATAGTATGATTGTGAAACTATGATTGTGATTGTATGATTGTGATTGTATGATTGTGATTGTATGATTGTGATTGTATGATTGTGATTGTCTGATTGTGGTTGTGCGATTGTGATTGTACGATTGTGATAGTATGATTGTGATTGTATGATTGTGATTGTATGATTGTGATTGTATGAGTGTGATTGTGTGATTGTGGTTGTGCGATTGAGATTGTACGATTGTGATTGTACGATTGTGATTGAATGATTGTGATTGTATGATTATAATTGTATGATTGTGATTGCATGATTGTGATTGTATGATTGTGATTGCATGATTTTGAATGTATGATTGTGATTGTATGATTGTGGTTGTATGATTGTGATTGTATGATTGTGATTGTATGATTGTGATTGTATGATTGTGATTGTATGATTGTGATTGTATGATTGTGATAGTATGATTGTGATTGTATGATTGTGATTGTATGATTGTGATTGTATGATTGTGATTGTATGATTGTGATTGTATGATTGTGATTGTATGATTGTGATTGTATGATTGTATTTGGGAGATTGTATTTGGGAGATTGTATTTGGGAGATTGTAATTGTATGATTGCGATTGTATGATTGTGATTGTATGATTGCGATTGTATGATTGTGATTGTATGATTGTGATGTATGATTGTAATTGTATGATTATGATTGTATGATTGTGATTGTATGATTGTGATTGTATGATTGTGATTGTATGATTGTGATTGTATGATTGTGATTGTATGATTGTATTTGGGAGATTGTAGTTGGGAGATTGTATTTCGGAGATTGTATTTGGGAGATTGTAATTGTATGATTGCGATTGTATGATTGTGATTGTATGATTGCGATTGTATGATTGTCTTTGTATGATTGTGATGTATGATTGTAATTGTATGATTATGATTGTATGATTGTGATTCTATGATTGTGATGGTATGATTGTGATTGTATGATTGCGATCGTATGATTGTGATTGTATGATTGTGATTGTATGATTGCGATTGTATGATTGTGATTGTATGATTGTGATGGTATGATTGTGATTGCATGATTGCGATAGTATGATTGTGATTGTATGATTGTGATTGTATGATTGCGATTGTATGATTGTGATTGTATGATTATGATTGTATTTTTGTGATTGTGTGATTGTGATTGTATGATTGTGATTGTATGACTGTGATTGTATGATTGTGATTGTATGATTGCGATTGTATGAATGCGATTGTATGATTGTGATTGTATGATTGTGATTGTACGATTGTGAAAGTATGATTGTGATTGTATGATTGTTATTGTATGATTGTGATTGTATGATTGTGATTGTATGATTGTGATTGTATGATTGTGATTGTATGATTGTGAATGTACGATTGTGATTGTATGATTGTGACTGTATGAATATGATTGTATGATTGTGATTGTATGATTGTGATTGTATGATTGTGATCGTATGATTGTGATTGTATGACTGTGATTGTATGATTGCGATAGTATGATTGTGATTGTATGATTGTGATGTATGATTGTAATTGTATGATTGTGATTGTATGATTGTGATTGTATGATTGAGATTGTATGATTGTGATTGTATGCTTGCGATTGTATGATTGTGATTGTATGATTGTATTTGGGAGATTGTATTTGGGATATTGTAATTGTATGATTGCGATTGTATGATTGTGATTGTATGATTGTGATGTATGATTCTAATTGTACGATTATGATTGTATGATTGTGATTGTATGATTGAGATTGTATGATTGTGATTGTATGCTTGCGATTGTATGAATGTGATTGTATGATTGTGATTGTATGACTGTGATTGTATGAATGTGATTGTATGACTGTGATTGTATGATTGTGATTGTATGATTGTGATTGTATGTTTGTATAAGTATGATTGTGATGGTATGATTGTGATTGTATGATTGTGATTGTATGATTGTGATTGTATGAGTGTGATTGTCTGATTGTGGTTGTGCGATTGTGATTGTACGATTGTGATTGTACGATTGTTATTGAATGATTGTGATTGTATGATTCTGATTGTATGATTGTGATTGCATGATTGTGATTGTATGATTGTGATTGCATGATTTTGAATGTATGATTGTGATTGTATGATTGTGATTGTATGATTGCGATTGTATGAATGCGATTGTATGATTGTGATTGTATGATTGCGATTGTATGATTGTGATTGTATGATTGTGATGTATGATTGTAATTGTATGATTATGATTGTATGATTGTGATTGTATGATTGAGATTGTATGATTGTGATTGTATGATTGCGATTGTATGATTGTGATTGTATGATTGTGATTGTATGATTGTGATTGTATGATTGTGATTGTATGATTGCGATTGTATGATTGTGATTGTATGATTGTGAAAGTATGATTGTGATTGTATGATTGTTATTGTATGATTGTGATTGTATGATTGTGATTGTATGATTGTGATTGTATGATTGTGATTGTATGATTGTGATTGTATGATTGTGATTGTATGATTGTATTTGGGAGATTGTATTTGGGATATTGTAATTGTATGATTGCGATTGTATGATTGTGATTGTATGATTGCGATTGTATGATTGTGATTGTATGATTGTGATGTATGATTGTAATTGTATGATTGTGATTGTATGATTGTGATGTATGATTGTAATTGTATGATTATGATTGTATGATTGTGATTGTATGATTATGATTGTATGATTGTGATTGCATGATTGTGATTGTATGATTGTGATTGCATGATTTTGAATGTATGATTGTGATTGTATGATTGTGATTGTATGATTGTGATTGTATGATTGTGATTGTATGATTGTGATTGTCTGATTGTGATTGTATGATTGTGATTGTATGATTGTGATTGTATGATTGTGAAAGTATGATTGTGATTGTATGATTGTGATTGTATGATTGTGATGTATGATTGTAATTGTATGATTATGATTGTATGATTGTGATTGTATGATTGTGATTGTATGATTGTGATTGTATGATTGTGATTGTATGATTGTGATTGTATGATTGTGATTGTATGATTGTATTTGGGAGATTGTATTTGGGAGATTGTATTTGGGAGATTGTAATTGTATGATTGCGATTGTATGATTGTGATTGTATGATTGCGATTGTATGATTGTGATTGTATGATTGTGATGTATGATTGTAATTGTATGATTATGATTGTATGATTGTGATTGTATGATTGTGATTGTATGATTGTGATTGTATGATTGTGATTGTATGATTGTGATTGTATGATTGTATTTGGGAGATTGTAGTTGGGAGATTGTATTTCGGAGATTGTATTTGGGAGATTGTAATTGTATGATTGCGATTGTATGATTGTGATTGTATGATTGCGATTGTATGATTGTCTTTGTATGATTGTGATGTATGATTGTAATTGTATGATTATGATTGTATGATTGTGATTCTATGATTGTGATGGTATGATTGTGATTGTATGATTGCGATCGTATGATTGTGATTGTATGATTGTGATTGTATGATTGCGATTGTATGATTGTGATTGTATGATTGTGATGGTATGATTGTGATTGCATGATTGCGATAGTATGATTGTGATTGTATGATTGTGATTGTATGATTGCGATTGTATGATTGTGATTGTATGATTATGATTGTATTTTTGTGATTGTGTGATTGTGATTGTATGATTGTGATTGTATGACTGTGATTGTATGATTGTGATTGTATGATTGCGATTGTATGAATGCGATTGTATGATTGTGATTGTATGATTGTGATTGTACGATTGTGAAAGTATGATTGTGATTGTATGATTGTTATTGTATGATTGTGATTGTATGATTGTGATTGTATGATTGTGATTGTATGATTGTGATTGTATGATTGTGAATGTACGATTGTGATTGTATGATTGTGACTGTATGAATATGATTGTATGATTGTGATTGTATGATTGTGATTGTATGATTGTGATCGTATGATTGTGATTGTATGACTGTGATTGTATGATTGCGATAGTATGATTGTGATTGTATGATTGTGATGTATGATTGTAATTGTATGATTGTGATTGTATGATTGTGATTGTATGATTGAGATTGTATGATTGTGATTGTATGCTTGCGATTGTATGATTGTGATTGTATGATTGTATTTGGGAGATTGTATTTGGGATATTGTAATTGTATGATTGCGATTGTATGATTGTGATTGTATGATTGTGATGTATGATTCTAATTGTACGATTATGATTGTATGATTGTGATTGTATGATTGAGATTGTATGATTGTGATTGTATGCTTGCGATTGTATGAATGTGATTGTATGATTGTGATTGTATGACTGTGATTGTATGAATGTGATTGTATGACTGTGATTGTATGATTGTGATTGTATGATTGTGATTGTATGTTTGTATAAGTATGATTGTGATGGTATGATTGTGATTGTATGATTGTGATTGTATGATTGTGATTGTATGAGTGTGATTGTCTGATTGTGGTTGTGCGATTGTGATTGTACGATTGTGATTGTACGATTGTTATTGAATGATTGTGATTGTATGATTCTGATTGTATGATTGTGATTGCATGATTGTGATTGTATGATTGTGATTGCATGATTTTGAATGTATGATTGTGATTGTATGATTGTGATTGTATGATTGCGATTGTATGAATGCGATTGTATGATTGTGATTGTATGATTGCGATTGTATGATTGTGATTGTATGATTGTGATGTATGATTGTAATTGTATGATTATGATTGTATGATTGTGATTGTATGATTGAGATTGTATGATTGTGATTGTATGATTGCGATTGTATGATTGTGATTGTATGATTGTGATTGTATGATTGTGATTGTATGATTGTGATTGTATGATTGCGATTGTATGATTGTGATTGTATGATTGTGAAAGTATGATTGTGATTGTATGATTGTTATTGTATGATTGTGATTGTATGATTGTGATTGTATGATTGTGATTGTATGATTGTGATTGTATGATTGTGATTGTATGATTGTGATTGTATGATTGTATTTGGGAGATTGTATTTGGGATATTGTAATTGTATGATTGCGATTGTATGATTGTGATTGTATGATTGCGATTGTATGATTGTGATTGTATGATTGTGATGTATGATTGTAATTGTATGATTGTGATTGTATGATTGTGATGTATGATTGTAATTGTATGATTATGATTGTATGATTGTGATTGTATGATTATGATTGTATGATTGTGATTGCATGATTGTGATTGTATGATTGTGATTGCATGATTTTGAATGTATGATTGTGATTGTATGATTGTGATTGTATGATTGTGATTGTATGATTGTGATTGTATGATTGTGATTGTCTGATTGTGATTGTATGATTGTGATTGTATGATTGTGATTGTATGATTGTGAAAGTATGATTGTGATTGTATGATTGTGATTGTATGATTGTGATGTATGATTGTAATTGTATGATTATGATTGTATGATTGTGATTGTATGATTGAGATTGTATGATTGTGATTGTATGATTGCGATTGTATGATTGTGATTGTATGATTGTGATTGTATGATTGTGATTGTATGATTGTGATTGTATGATTGCGATTGTATGATTGTGATTGTATGATTGTGAAAGTATGATTGTGATTGTATGATTGTTATTGTATGATTGTGATTGTATGATTGTGATTGTATGATTGTGATTGTATGATTGTGATTGTATGATTGTGATTGTATGATTGTGATTGTATGATTGTGAATGTACGATTGTGATTGTATGATTGTGACTGTATGAATATGATTGTATGATTGTGATTGTATGATTGCGATAGTATGATTGTGATTGTATGATTGTGATTGTATGATTGTGATGTATGATTGTAATTGTATGATTATGATTGTATGATTGTGATTGTATGATTGAGATTGTATGATTGTGATTGTATGCTTGCGATTGTATGATTGTGATTGTATGATTGTATTTGGGAGATTGTATTTGGGATATTGTAATTTTATGATTGCGATTGTATGATTGTGATTGTATGATTGTGATGTATGATTCTAATTGTATGATTATGATTGTATGATTGTGATTGTATGATTGTGATAGTATGATTGTGATTGTATGATTGTGATTGTATGATTGTGATTGTATGATTGTAATTGTATGATTGCGATTGTATGATTGTGATTGTATGATTGTGATTGTATGATTGTATTTGGGAGATTGTAGTTGGGAGATTGTATTTGGGAGATTGTATTTGGGAGATCGTAATTGTATGATTGCGGTTGTATGATTGTGATTGTATGATTGCGATTGTATGATTGTGATTGTATGATTGTGATGTATGATTGTAATATTATTATTATGATTGTATGATTGTGATTGTATGATTGCGATTGTATGATTGTATTTGGGAGATTGTAGTTGGGAGATTGTATTTGGGAGATTGTATTTGGGAGATTATAATTGTATGATTGCGATTGTATGATTGTGATTGTATGATTGCGATTGTATGATTGTGATTGTATGGCTATGATTGTATTTTTGTGATTGTATGATTGTGATTGTATGATTGTGATTGTATGATTGTGATTGTATGATTGTGATTGTATGATTGCGATTGTATGAATGCGATTGTATGATTGTGATTGCATAATTGTGATTGTATGATTGTGATTGTATGATTGTGATTGTCTGATTGTGGTTGTATGATTGTGATTGTATGATTGTGATTGTATGATTGTGATTGTATGATTGTGATTGTATGATTGTGATTGTATGATTGTGATTGTATGATAGTGATTGTATGATTGTGATTGTATGATTGTATTTGGGAGATTGTATTTGGGATATTGTAATTGTATGATTGCGATTGTATGATTGTGATTGTATGAATGTGATTGTATGATTGTGATTGTATGATTGTGATGTATGATTGTAATTGTATGATTGCGATTGTATGATTGTGATTGTATGATTGTATTTGGGAGATTGTATTTGGGATATTGTAATTGTATGATTGCGATTGTATGATTGTGATTGTATGATTGTGATGTATGATTGTAATTGTATGATTATGATTGTATGATTGTGATTGTATGATTGAGATTGTATGATTGTGATTGTATGCTTGCGATTGTATGAATGTGATTGTATGATTGTGATTGTATGATTGTGATTGTATGATTGTGATTGTATGATTGTGATGTATGATTGTAATTGTATGATTGTGATTGTATGATTGTGATGTATGATTGTAATTGTATGATTATGATTGTATGATTGTGATTGTATGATTATGATTGTATGATTGTGATTGCATGATTGTGATTGTATGATTGTGATTGCATGATTTTGAATGTATGATTGTGATTGTATGATTGTGATTGTATGATTGTGATTGTATGATTGTGATTGTATGATTGTGATTGTATGATTGTGATTGTCTGATTGTGATTGTATGATTGTGATTGTATGATTGTGATTGTATGATTGTGAAAGTATGATTGTGATTGTATGATTGTGATTGTATGATTGTGATGTATGATTGTAATTGTATGATTATGATTGTATGATTGTGATTGTATGATTGAGATTGTATGATTGTGATTGTATGATTGCGATTGTATGATTGTGATTGTATGATTGTGATTGTATGATTGTGATTGTACGATTGTGATTGTATGATTGCGATTGTATGATTGTGATTGCATAATTGTGATTGTATGATTGTGATTGTATGATTGTGATTGTCTGATTGTGGTTGTATGATTGTGATTGTATGATTGTGATTGTATGATTGTGATTGTATGATTGTTTTTGGGATATTGTAATTGTATGATTGCGATTGTATGATTGTTTTTGGGATATTGTAATTGTATGATTGCGATTGTATGATTGTGATTGTATGATTGTGATGTATGATTGTAATTGTATGATTATGATTGTATGATTGTGATTGTATGATTGTGATTGTATGACTGTGATTGTATGATTGTAATTGTATGATTATGATTGTATGATTGTGATTGTATGATTGTGATGGTATGATTGTGATTGTATGACTGTGATTGTATGATTGTGATTGTATGATTGTGATTGTATGATTGTGATTGTATGATTGTGAAAGTATGATTGTGATGGTATGATTATGATTGTATGATTGTGATTGTATGATTGTGATTGTATGAGTGTGATTGTCTGATTGTGGCTGTGCGATTGTGATTGTACGATTGTGATTGTATGATTGTGATTGTATGATTGTTATTGTATGACTGTGATTGTATGATTGTGATTGTATGATTGTGATAGTATGATTGTGAAACTATGATTGTGATTGTATGATTGTGAAAGTATGATTGTGATTGTATGATTGTGATTGTATGATTGTGATTGTATGATTGTGATTGTATGATTGTGATTGTATGATTGTGATTGTATGATTGTGATTGTATGATTGTGATTGTACGATTGTGATTGTATGATTGTGACTGTATGAATATGATTGTATGATTGTGATTGTATGATTGCGATAGTATGATTGTGATTGTATGATTGTGATTGTATGATTGTGATGTATGATTGTAATTGTATGATTATGATTGTATGATTGTGATTGTATGATTGAGATTGTATGATTGTGATTGTATGCTTGCGATTGTATGATTGTGATTGTATGATTGTATTTGGGAGATTGTATTTGGGATATTGTAATTTTATGATTGCGATTGTATGATTGTGATTGTATGATTGTGATGTATGATTCTAATTGTATGATTATGATTGTATGATTGTGATTGTATGATTGTGATAGTATGATTGTGATTGTATGATTGTGATTGTATGATTGTGATTGTATGATTGTAATTGTATGATTGCGATTGTATGATTGTGATTGTATGATTGTGATTGTATGATTGTATTTGGGAGATTGTAGTTGGGAGATTGTATTTGGGAGATTGTATTTGGGAGATCGTAATTGTATGATTGCGGTTGTATGATTGTGATTGTATGATTGCGATTGTATGATTGTGATTGTATGATTGTGATGTATGATTGTAATATTATTATTATGATTGTATGATTGTGATTGTATGATTGCGATTGTATGATTGTATTTGGGAGATTGTAGTTGGGAGATTGTATTTGGGAGATTGTATTTGGGAGATTATAATTGTATGATTGCGATTGTATGATTGTGATTGTATGATTGCGATTGTATGATTGTGATTGTATGGCTATGATTGTATTTTTGTGATTGTATGATTGTGATTGTATGATTGTGATTGTATGATTGTGATTGTATGATTGTGATTGTATGATTGCGATTGTATGAATGCGATTGTATGATTGTGATTGCATAATTGTGATTGTATGATTGTGATTGTATGATTGTGATTGTCTGATTGTGGTTGTATGATTGTGATTGTATGATTGTGATTGTATGATTGTGATTGTATGATTGTGATTGTATGATTGTGATTGTATGATTGTGATTGTATGATAGTGATTGTATGATTGTGATTGTATGATTGTATTTGGGAGATTGTATTTGGGATATTGTAATTGTATGATTGCGATTGTATGATTGTGATTGTATGAATGTGATTGTATGATTGTGATTGTATGATTGTGATGTATGATTGTAATTGTATGATTGCGATTGTATGATTGTGATTGTATGATTGTATTTGGGAGATTGTATTTGGGATATTGTAATTGTATGATTGCGATTGTATGATTGTGATTGTATGATTGTGATGTATGATTGTAATTGTATGATTATGATTGTATGATTGTGATTGTATGATTGAGATTGTATGATTGTGATTGTATGCTTGCGATTGTATGAATGTGATTGTATGATTGTGATTGTATGATTGTGATTGTATGATTGTGATTGTATGATTGTGATGTATGATTGTAATTGTATGATTGTGATTGTATGATTGTGATGTATGATTGTAATTGTATGATTATGATTGTATGATTATGATTGTATGATTGTGATTGCATGATTGTGATTGTATGATTGTGATTGCATGATTTTGAATGTATGATTGTGATTGTATGATTGTGATTGTATGATTGTGATTGTATGATTGTGATTGTATGATTGTGATTGTATGATTGTGATTGTCTGATTGTGATTGTATGATTGTGATTGTATGATTGTGATTGTATGATTGTGAAAGTATGATTGTGATTGTATGATTGTGATTGTATGATTGTGATGTATGATTGTAATTGTATGATTATGATTGTATGATTGTGATTGTATGATTGAGATTGTATGATTGTGATTGTATGATTGCGATTGTATGATTGTGATTGTATGATTGTGATTGTATGATTGTGATTGTACGATTGTGATTGTATGATTGCGATTGTATGATTGTGATTGCATAATTGTGATTGTATGATTGTGATTGTATGATTGTGATTGTCTGATTGTGGTTGTATGATTGTGATTGTATGATTGTGATTGTATGATTGTGATTGTATGATTGTTTTTGGGATATTGTAATTGTATGATTGCGATTGTATGATTGTTTTTGGGATATTGTAATTGTATGATTGCGATTGTATGATTGTGATTGTATGATTGTGATGTATGATTGTAATTGTATGATTATGATTGTATGATTGTGATTGTATGATTGTGATTGTATGACTGTGATTGTATGATTGTAATTGTATGATTATGATTGTATGATTGTGATTGTATGATTGTGATGGTATGATTGTGATTGTATGACTGTGATTGTATGATTGTGATTGTATGATTGTGATTGTATGATTGTGATTGTATGATTGTGAAAGTATGATTGTGATGGTATGATTATGATTGTATGATTGTGATTGTATGATTGTGATTGTATGAGTGTGATTGTCTGATTGTGGCTGTGCGATTGTGATTGTACGATTGTGATTGTATGATTGTGATTGTATGATTGTTATTGTATGACTGTGATTGTATGATTGTGATTGTATGATTGTGATAGTATGATTGTGAAACTATGATTGTGATTGTATGATTGTGAAAGTATGATTGTGATTGTATGATTGTGATTGTATGATTGTGATTGTATGATTGTGATTGTATGATTGTGATTGTATGATTGTGATTGTATGATTGTGATTGTATGATTGTGATTGTATGATTGTGATAGTATGATTGTGATTATATGATTGTTATTGTATGACTGTGATTGTATGATTGTGATTGTATGATTGTGATAGTATGATTGTGAAACTATGATTGTGATTGTATGATTGTGATTGTATGATTGTGATTGTATGATTGTGATTGTCTGATTGTGGTTGTGCGATTGTGATTGTACGATTGTGATTGTACGATTGTGATAGTATGATTGTGATTGTATGATTGTGATAGTATGATTGTGATTGTATGATTGTGATTGTTTGATTGTATTTGGGAGATTGTATTTGGGAGATTGTAATTGTATGATTGCGATTGTATGATTGTGATTGTATGATTGCGATTGTATGATTGTGATTGTATGATTGTGATGTATGACTGTAATTGTATGATTATGATTGTATGATTGTGATTGTATGATTGAGATTGTATGATTGTGATTGTATGCTTGCGATTGTATGACTGTGATTGTATGATTGTGATTGTATGATTGTGATTGTATGATTGTGATTGTATGATTGTGATTGTATGATTGTGATTGTATGATTGTGATTGTATGATTATGATGTATGATTGTGATTGTACGATTGTGATTGTACGATTGTTATTGAATGATTGTGATTGTATGATTCTGATTGTATGATTGTGATTGCATGATTTTGATTGTATGATTGTGATTGCATGATTTTGAATGTATGACTGTGATTGTATGATTGTGATTGCATGATTGTGATTGTATGATTGTGATTGTATGATTGCGATTGTATGATTGTGATTGCATAATTGTGATTGTATGATTGTGATTGTATGATTGTGATTGTATGATTGTGATTGTATGATTGTGATTGTATGATTGTGATTGTATGATTGTGATTGTCTGATTGTGGTTGTATGATTGCGATTGTATGATTTTGATTGTATGATTGTGATTGTATGATTGTGATTGTATGATTGTGATTGTATGATTGTGAAAGTATGATTGTGATTGTATGATTGTGATTGTATGATTGTGATTGTATGATTGTGATTGTATGATTGTGATTGTATGATTGTGATTGTATTATTGTGATTGTATGATTGTGATTGTATGATTGTGATTGTATGAGTGTGATCGCCTGATTGTGGTTGTGCGATTGTGGTTGTACGATTGTGAATGTACGATTGTGATTGTATGATTGTGATTGTATGAATATGATTGTATGATTGTGATTGCATGATTGTGATTGTATGATTGTGATTGTATGATTGCGATTGTATGATTGTGATTGTATGATTGTGATTGTATGATTGTGATTGTATGATTGTGATTGTATGATTGTGATTGTATGATTGTGATTGTATGATTGTGATTGTATGATTGTGAACGTATGATTGTGATTGTATGATTATGATTGTATGATTGTGATTGTATGATTGTGATTGTATGATTGTATTTGGGAGATTGTATTTGGGAGATTGTAATTGTATGATTGCGATTGTATGATTGTGATTGTATGATTGCGATTGTATGATTGCGATTGTATGATTGTGATGTATGATTGTAATTGTATGATTATGATTGTATGATTGTGATTGTATGATTGTGATTGTATGATTGTGATTGTATGATTGTGATTGTATGGTTGTGAAAGTATGATTGTGATTGTATGATTGTGATTGTATGATTGTGATTGTATGAGTGTGATTGCCTGATTGTGGTTGTGCGATTGTGATTGTACGATTGTGAATGTACGATTGTGATTGTATGATTGTGATTGTATGAATATGATTGTATGATTGTGATTGCATGATTGTGATTGTATGATTGTGATTGCATGATTTTGAATGTATGATTGTGATTGTATGATTGTGATTGTATGATTGTGATTGTATGATTGTGATTGTATGATTGTGATGTATGATTGTAATTGTATGATTGTGATTGTATGATTGTGATTGTATGATTGTGATTGTATGATTGTGATTGTATGATTGTGATTGTATGATTGTGATTGTATGATTGTGATTGTATGATTGCGATTGTATGATTGTGATTGTATGATTGTGATTGTATGATTGTATTTGGGAGATTGTATTTGGGATATTGTAATTGTATGATTGCGATTGTATAATTGTGATTGTATGATTGTGATGTATGATTGTAATTGTATGATTATGATTGTATGATTGTGATTGTATGATTGAGATTGTATGATTGTGATTCTATGCTTGCGATTGTATGAATGTGATTGTATGATTGTGATTGTATGATTGTGATTGTATGATTGTGATTGTATGATTGTGATTGTATGATTGTGATTGTATGATTGTGATTGTATGATTGTGATTGTATGATTGTGATTGTATGATTGTGATTGTATGATTGTGATTGTATGATTGTGATAGTATGATTGTGATTATATGATTGTTATTGTATGACTGTGATTGTATGATTGTGATTGTATGATTGTGATTGTATGAATGTATTTGGGATATTGTAATTGCATGATTGCGATTGTATGATTGTGATTGTATGATTGTGATTGTATGATTGTGATTGTATGATTGTGATTGTATGAGTGTGATTGTGTGATTGTGGTTGTGCGATTGAGATTGTACGATTGTGATTGTACGATTGTGATTGAATGATTGTGATTGTATGATTATAATTGTATGATTGTGATTGCATGATTGTGATTGTATGATTGTGATTGCATGATTTTGAATGTATGATTGTGATTGTATGATTGTGGTTGTATGATTGTGATTGTATGATTGTGATTGTATGATTGTGATTGTATCATTGTGATTGTATGATTGTGATTGTATGATTGTGATAGTATGATTGTGATTGTATGATTGTGATTGTATGATTGTGATTGTATGATTGTGATTGTATGATTGTGATTGTATGATTGTATTTGGGAGATTGTAATTGTATGATTGCGATTGTATGATTGTGATTGTATGATTGCGATTGTATGATTGTGATTGTATGATTGTGATGTATGATTGTAATTGTATGATTATGATTGTATGATAGTGATTGTATGATTGTGATTGTATGATTGTGATTGTATGATTGTGATTGTATGATTGTGATGTATGATTGTAATTGTATGATTATGATTGTATGATAGTGATTGTATGATTGTGATTGTATGATTGTGATTGTATGATTGTATTTGGGAGATTGTAGTTGGGAGATTGTATTTCGGAGATTGTATTTGGGAGATTGTAATTGTATGATTGCGATTGTATGATTGTGATTGTATGATTGCGATTGTATGATTGTGATTGTATGATTGTGATTGTATGATTGTGAAAGTACGATTGTGATGGTATGATTGTGATTGTATGAATATGATTGTATGATTGTGATTGCATGATTGTGATTGTATGATTGTGATTGCATGATTTTGAATGTATGATTGTGATTGTATGATTGTGATTGTATGATTGTGATCGTATGATTGTGATTGTATGATTGTGATTGTATGATTGTGATTGTATGATTGTGATAGTATGATTGTGATTGTATGATTGTGATTGTATGATTGTGATTGTATGATTGTGATTGTATGATTGTGATTGTATGATTGTGATTTTATGATTGTGATAGTATGATTGTGATTATATGATTGTTATTGTATGACTGTGATTGTATGATTGTGATTGTATGATTGTGATAGTATGATTGTGAAACTATGATTGTGATTGTATGATTGTGATTGTATGATTGTGATTGTATGATTGTGATTGTATGATTGTGATTGTCTGATTGTGGTTGTGCGATTGTGATTGTACGATTGTGATAGTATGATTGTGATTGTATGATTTTGATTGTATGATTGTGATTGTATGATTGTGATTGTTTGATTGTATTTGGGAGATTGTATTTGGGAGATTGTAATTGTATGATTGCGATTGTATGATTGTGATTGTATGATTGCGATTGTATGATTGTGATTGTATGATTGTGATGTATGACTGTAATTGTATGATTATGATTGTATGATTGTGATTGTATGATTGAGATTGTATGATTGTGATTGTATGCTTGCGATTGTATGATTGTGATTGTATGATTGTGATTGTATGATTGTGATTGTATGATTGTGATTGTATGACTGTGATTGTATGATTGTGATTGTATGATTGTGATTGTATGATTGTGATTGTATGATTGTGATTGTATGATTGTGATTGTATGATTGTGATTGTATGATTGTGATTGTATGAATGTATTTGGGATATTGTAATTGTATGATTGCGATTGTATGATTGTGATTGTATGATTGTGATTGTATGATTGTGATTGTATGATTGTGATTGTATGAGTGTGATTGTGTGATTGTGGTTGTGCGATTGAGATTGTACGATTGTGATTGTACGATTGTGATTGAATGATTGTGATTGTATGATTATAATTGTATGATTGTGATTGCATGATTGTGATTGTATGATTGTGATTGCATGATTTTGAATGTATGATTGTGATTGTATGATTGTGGTTGTATGATTGTGATTGTATGATTGTGATTGTATGATTGTGATTGTATGATTGTGATTGTATGATTGTGATTGTATGATTGTGATAGTATGATTGTGATTGTATGATTGTGATTGTATGAATGTGATGTATGATTGTAATTGTATGATTATGATTGTATGATTGTGATTGTATGATTGAGATTGTATGATTGTGATTGTATGCTTGCGATTGTATGATTGTGATTGTATGATTGTATTTGGGAGATTGTATTTGGGATATTGTAATTTTATGATTGCGATTGTATGATTGTGATTGTATGATTGTGATGTATGATTCTAATTGTATGATTATGATTGTATGATTGTGATTGTATGATTGTGATAGTATGATTGTGATTGTATGATTGTGATTGTATGATTGTGATTGTATGATTGTAATTGTATGATTGCGATTGTATGATTGTGATTGTATGATTGTGATTGTATGATTGTATTTGGGAGATTGTAGTTGGGAGATTGTATTTGGGAGATTGTATTTGGGAGATTGTAATTGTATGATTGCGGTTGTATGATTGTGATTGTATGATTGCGATTGTATGATTGTGATTGTATGATTGTGATGTATGATTGTAATATTATGATTATGATTGTATGATTGTGATTGTATGATTGCGATTGTATGATTGTATTTGGGAGATTGTAGTTGGGAGATTGTATTTGGGAGATTGTATTTGGGAGATTATAATTGTATGATTGCGATTGTATGATTGTGATTGTATGATTGCGATTGTATGATTGTGATTGTATGGCTATGATTGTATTTTTGTGATTGTATGATTGTGATTGTATGATTGTGATTGTATGATTGTGATTGTATGATTGTGATTGTATGATTGTGATTGTATGATTGCGATTGTATGAATGCGATTGTATGATTGTGATTGCATAATTGTGATTGTATGATTGTGATTGTATGATTGTGATTGTCTGATTGTGGTTGTATGATTGTGATTGTATGATTGTGATTGTATGATTGTGATTTTATGATTGTGATTGTATGATTGTGATTGTATGATTGTATTTGGGAGATTGTATTTGGGATATTGTAATTGTATGATTGCGATTGTATGATTGTGATTGTATGATTGCGATTGTATGGTTGTGATTGTATGATTGTGATGTATGATTGTAATTGTATGATTGTGATTGTATGATTGTGATGTATGATTGTAATTGTATGATTATGATTGTATGATTGTGATTGTATGATTATGATTGTATGATTGTGATTGCATGATTGTGATTGTATGATTGTGATTGCATGATTGTGATTGTATGATTGTGATTGTATGATTGTGGTTGTATGATTGTGATTGTATGATTGTGATTGTATGATTGTGATTGTATGATTGTGATTGTATGATTGTGATAGTATGATTGTGATTGTATGATTGTGATTGTATGATTGTGATTGTATGATTGTGATTGTATGATTGTGATTGTATGATTGTATTTGGGAGATTGTATTTGGGAGATTGTAATTGTATGATTGCGATTGTATGATTGTGATTGTATGATTGCGATTGTATGATTGTGATTGTATGATTGTGATGTATGATTGTAATTGTATGATTATGATTGTATGATAGTGATTGTATGATTGTGATTGTATGATTGTGATTGTATGATTGCGATTGTATGATTGTGATTGTATGATTGTGATGTATGATTGTAATTGTATGATTATGATTGTATGATAGTGATTGTATGATTGTGATTGTATGATTGTGATTGTATGATTGTGATTGTATGATTGTATTTGGGAGATTGTAGTTGGGAGATTGTATTTCGGAGATTGTATTTGGGAGATTGTAATTGTATGATTGCGATTGTATGATTGTGATTGTATGATTGCGATTGTATGACTGTGATTGTATGATTGTGATTGTATGATTGTGATAGTATGATTGTGAAACTATGATTGTGATTGTATGATTGTGATTGTATGATTGTGATTGTATGATTGTGATTGTCTGATTGTGGTTGTGCGATTGTGATTGTACGATTGTGATAGTATGATTGTGATTGTATGATTGTGATTGTATGATTGTGATTGTATGATTGTGATTGTTTGATTGTATTTGGGAGATTGTATTTGGGAGATTGTAATTGTATGATTGCGATTGTATGATTGCGATTGTATGATTGTGATTGTATGATTGTGATTGTATGATTGTGATTGTATGATTGTGATTGTATGATTGTGATTGTATGATTGTGATTGTATGATTGTGATTGTATGATTGTGATTGTATGAATGTATTTGGGATATTGTAATTGTATGATTGCGATTGTATGATTGTGATTGTATGATTGTGATTGTATGATTGTGATTGTATGATTGTGATTGTATGAGTGTGATTGTGTGATTGTGGTTGTGCGATTGAGATTGTACGATTGTGATTGTAGGATTGTGATTGAATGATTGTGATTGTATGATTATAATTGTATGATTGTGATTGCATGATTGTGATTGTATGATTGTGATTGCATGATTTTGAATGTATGATTGTGATTGTATGATTGTGGTTGTATGATTGTGATTGTATGATTGTGATTGTATGATTGTGATTGTATGATTGTGATTGTATGATTGTGATTGTATGATTGTGATAGTATGATTGTGATTGTATGATTGTGATTGTATGATTGTGATGTATGATTGTAATTGTATGATTATGATTGTATGATTGTGATTGTATGATTGAGATTGTATGATTGTGATTGTATGCTTGCGATTGTATGATTGTGATTGTATGATTGTATTTGGGAGATTGTATTTGGGATATTGTAATTTTATGATTGCGATTGTATGATTGTGATGTATGATTCTAATTGTATGATTATGATTGTATGATTGTGATTGTATGATTGTGATAGTATGATTGTGATTGTATGATTGTGATTGTATGATTGTGATTGTATGATTGTAATTGTATGATTGCGATTGTATGATTGTGATTGTATGATTGTGATTGTATGATTGTATTTGGGAGATTGTAGTTGGGAGATTGTATTTGGGAGATTGTATTTGGGAGATTGTAATTGTATGATTGCGGTTGTATGATTGTGATTGTATGATTGCGATTGTATGATTGTGATTGTATGATTGTGATGTATGATTGTAATATTATGATTATGATTGTATGATTGTGATTGTATGATTGCGATTGTATGATTGTATTTGGGAGATTGTAGTTGGGAGATTGTATTTGGGAGATTGTATTTGGGAGATTATAATTGTATGATTGCGATTGTATGATTGTGATTGTATGATTGCGATTGTATGATTGTGATTGTATGGCTATGATTGTATTTTTGTGATTGTATGATTGTGATTGTATGATTGTGATTGTATGATTGTGATTGTATGATTGTGATTGTATGATTGTGATTGTATGATTGCGATTGTATGAATGCGATTGTATGATTGTGATTGCATAATTGTGATTGTAAGATTGTGATTGTATGATTGTGATTGTCTGATTGTGGTTGTATGATTGTGATTGTATGATTGTGATTGTATGATTGTGATTGTATGATTGTGATTGTATGATTGTGATTGTATGATTGTATTTGGGAGATTGTATTTGGGATATTGTAATTGTATGATTGCGATTGTATGATTGTGATTGTATGTTTGCGATTGTATGATTGTGATTGTATGATTGTGATGTATGATTGTAATTGTATGATTGTGATGTATGATTGTAATTGTATGATTATGATTGTATGATTGTGATTGTATGATTATGATTGTATGATTGTGATTGTACGATTGTGATAGTATGATTGTGATTGTATGATTGTGATTGTATGATTGTGATTGTATGATTGTGATTGTATGAGTGTGATTGTGTGATTGTGGTTGTGCGATTGAGATTGTACGATTGTGATTGTACGATTGTGATTGAATGATTGTGATTGTATGATTATAATTGTATGATTGTGATTGCATGATTGTGATTGTATGATTGTGATTGCATGATTTTGAATGTATGATTGTGATTGTATGATTGTGGTTGTATGATTGTGATTGTATGATTGTGATGTATGATTGTAATTGTATGATTATGATTGTATGATAGTGATTGTATGATTGTGATTGTATGATTGTGATTGTATGATTGTGATTGTATGATTGTATTTGGGAGATTGTAGTTGGGAGATTGTATTTCGGAGATTGTATTTGGGAGATTGTAATTGTATGATTGCGATTGTATGATTGTGATTGTATGATTGCGATTGTATGATTGTGATTGTATGATTGTGATTGTATGATTGTGATTGTATGATTGTGATTGTATGATTGCGATTGTATGATTGTGATTGTATGATTGTGATGTATGATTGTAATTGTATGATTATGATTGTATGATAGTGATTGTATGATTGTGATTGTATGATTGTGATTGTATGATTGTGATTGTATGATTGTATTTGGGAGATTGTAGTTGGGAGATTGTATTTCGGAGATTGTATTTGGGAGATTGTAATTGTATGATTGCGATTGTATGATTGTGATTGTATGATTGCGATTGTATGATTGTGATTGTATGATTGTGATTGTATGATTGTGAAAGTACGATTGTGATGGTATGATTGTGATTGTATGAATATGATTGTATGATTGTGATTGCATGATTGTGATTGTATGATTGTGATTGCATGATTTTGAATGTATGATTGTGATTGTATGATTGTGATTGTATGATTGTGATCGTATGATTGTGATTGTATGATTGTGATTGTATGATTGTGATTGTATGATTGTGATAGTATGATTGTGATTGTATGATTGTGATTGTATGATTGTGATTGTATGATTGTGATTGTATGATTGTGATTGTATGATTGTGATTTTATGATTGTGATAGTATGATTGTGATTATATGATTGTTATTGTATGACTGTGATTGTATGATTGTGATTGTATGATTGTGATAGTATGATTGTGAAACTATGATTGTGATTGTATGATTGTGATTGTATGATTGTGATTGTATGATTGTGATTGTATGATTGTGATTGTCTGATTGTGGTTGTGCGATTGTGATTGTACGATTGTGATAGTATGATTGTGATTGTATGATTGTGATTGTATGATTGTGATTGTATGATTGTGATTGTTTGATTGTATTTGGGAGATTGTATTTGGGAGATTGTAATTGTATGATTGCGATTGTATGATTGTGATTGTATGATTGCGATTGTATGATTGTGATTGTATGATTGTGATGTATGACTGTAATTGTATGATTATGATTGTATGATTGTGATTGTATGATTGAGATTGTATGATTGTGATTGTATGCTTGCGATTGTATGATTGTGATTGTATGATTGTGATTGTATGATTGTGATTGTATGATTGTGATTGTATGACTGTGATTGTATGATTGTGATTGTATGATTGTGATTGTATGATTGTGATTGTATGATTGTGATTGTATGATTGTGATTGTATGATTGTGATTGTATGATTGTGATTGTATGAATGTATTTGGGATATTGTAATTGTATGATTGCGATTGTATGATTGTGATTGTATGATTGTGATTGTATGATTGTGATTGTATGATTGTGATTGTATGAGTGTGATTGTGTGATTGTGGTTGTGCGATTGAGATTGTACGATTGTGATTGTACGATTGTGATTGAATGATTGTGATTGTATGATTATAATTGTATGATTGTGATTGCATGATTGTGATTGTATGATTGTGATTGCATGATTTTGAATGTATGATTGTGATTGTATGATTGTGGTTGTATGATTGTGATTGTATGATTGTGATTGTATGATTGTGATTGTATGATTGTGATTGTATGATTGTGATTGTATGATTGTGATAGTATGATTGTGATTGTATGATTGTGATTGTATGATTGTGATGTATGATTGTAATTGTATGATTATGATTGTATGATTGTGATTGTATGATTGAGATTGTATGATTGTGATTGTATGCTTGCGATTGTATGATTGTGATTGTATGATTGTATTTGGGAGATTGTATTTGGGATATTGTAATTTTATGATTGCGATTGTATGATTGTGATTGTATGATTGTGATGTATGATTCTAATTGTATGATTATGATTGTATGATTGTGATTGTATGATTGTGATAGTATGATTGTGATTGTATGATTGTGATTGTATGATTGTGATTGTATGATTGTAATTGTATGATTGCGATTGTATGATTGTGATTGTATGATTGTGATTGTATGATTGTATTTGGGAGATTGTAGTTGGGAGATTGTATTTGGGAGATTGTATTTGGGAGATTGTAATTGTATGATTGCGGTTGTATGATTGTGATTGTATGATTGCGATTGTATGATTGTGATTGTATGATTGTGATGTATGATTGTAATATTATGATTATGATTGTATGATTGTGATTGTATGATTGCGATTGTATGATTGTATTTGGGAGATTGTAGTTGGGAGATTGTATTTGGGAGATTGTATTTGGGAGATTATAATTGTATGATTGCGATTGTATGATTGTGATTGTATGATTGCGATTGTATGATTGTGATTGTATGGCTATGATTGTATTTTTGTGATTGTATGATTGTGATTGTATGATTGTGATTGTATGATTGTGATTGTATGATTGTGATTGTATGATTGTGATTGTATGATTGTGATTGTATGATTGTGATTGTATGATTGCGATTGTATGAATGCGATTGTATGATTGTGATTGCATAATTGTGATTGTATGATTGTGATTGTATGATTGTGATTGTCTGATTGTGGTTGTATGATTGTGATTGTATGATTGTGATTGTATGATTGTGATTTTATGATTGTGATTGTATGATTGTGATTGTATGATTGTATTTGGGAGATTGTATTTGGGATATTGTAATTGTATGATTGCGATTGTATGATTGTGATTGTATGATTGCGATTGTATGGTTGTGATTGTATGATTGTGATGTATGATTGTAATTGTATGATTGTGATTGTATGATTGTGATGTATGATTGTAATTGTATGATTATGATTGTATGATTGTGATTGTATGATTATGATTGTATGATTGTGATTGCATGATTGTGATTGTATGATTGTGATTGCATGATTGTGATTGTATGATTGTGATTGTATGATTGTGGTTGTATGATTGTGATTGTATGATTGTGATTGTATGATTGTGATTGTATGATTGTGATTGTATGATTGTGATAGTATGATTGTGATTGTATGATTGTGATTGTATGATTGTGATTGTATGATTGTGATTGTATGATTGTGATTGTATGATTGTATTTGGGAGATTGTATTTGGGAGATTGTAATTGTATGATTGCGATTGTATGATTGTGATTGTATGATTGCGATTGTATGATTGTGATTGTATGATTGTGATGTATGATTGTAATTGTATGATTATGATTGTATGATAGTGATTGTATGATTGTGATTGTATGATTGTGATTGTATGATTGCGATTGTATGATTGTGATTGTATGATTGTGATGTATGATTGTAATTGTATGATTATGATTGTATGATAGTGATTGTATGATTGTGATTGTATGATTGTGATTGTATGATTGTGATTGTATGATTGTATTTGGGAGATTGTAGTTGGGAGATTGTATTTCGGAGATTGTATTTGGGAGATTGTAATTGTATGATTGCGATTGTATGATTGTGATTGTATGATTGCGATTGTATGATTGTGATTGTATGATTGTGATTGTATGATTGTGAAAGTACGATTGTGATGGTATGATTGTGATTGTATGAATATGATTGTATGATTGTGATTGCATGATTGTGATTGTATGATTGTGATTGCATGATTTTGAATGTATGATTGTGATTGTATGATTGTGATTGTATGATTGTGATCGTATGATTGTGATTGTATGATTGTGATTGTATGATTGTGATTGTATGATTGTGATTGTATGATTGTGATTGTATGATTGTGATAGTATGATTGTGATTGTATGATTGTGATTGTATGATTGTGATTGTATGATTGTGATTGTATGATTGTGATTGTATGATTGTGATTGTATGATTGTGATAGTATGATTGTGATTATATGATTGTTATTGTATGACTGTGATTGTATGATTGTGATTGTATGATTGTGATAGTATGATTGTGAAACTATGATTGTGATTGTATGATTGTGATTGTATGATTGTGATTGTATGATTGTGATTGTCTGATTGTGGTTGTGCGATTGTGATTGTACGATTGTGATAGTATGATTGTGATTGTATGATTGTGATTGTATGATTGTGATTGTATGATTGTGATTGTTTGATTGTATTTGGGAGATTGTATTTGGGAGATTGTAATTGTATGATTGCGATTGTATGATTGCGATTGTATGATTGTGATTGTATGATTGTGATTGTATGATTGTGATTGTATGATTGTGATTGTATGATTGTGATTGTATGATTGTGATTGTATGATTGTGATTGTATGATTGTGATTGTATGAATGTATTTGGGATATTGTAATTGTATGATTGCGATTGTATGATTGTGATTGTATGATTGTGATTGTATGATTGTGATTGTATGATTGTGATTGTATGAGTGTGATTGTGTGATTGTGGTTGTGCGATTGAGATTGTACGATTGTGATTGTACGATTGTGATTGAATGATTGTGATTGTATGATTATAATTGTATGATTGTGATTGCATGATTGTGATTGTATGATTGTGATTGCATGATTTTGAATGTATGATTGTGATTGTATGATTGTGGTTGTATGATTGTGATTGTATGATTGTGATTGTATGATTGTGATTGTATGATTGTGATTGTATGATTGTGATTGTATGATTGTGATAGTATGATTGTGATTGTATGATTGTGATTGTATGATTGTGATGTATGATTGTAATTGTATGATTATGATTGTATGATTGTGATTGTATGATTGAGATTGTATGATTGTGATTGTATGCTTGCGATTGTATGATTGTGATTGTATGATTGTATTTGGGAGATTGTATTTGGGATATTGTAATTTTATGATTGCGATTGTATGATTGTGATGTATGATTCTAATTGTATGATTATGATTGTATGATTGTGATTGTATGATTGTGATAGTATGATTGTGATTGTATGATTGTGATTGTATGATTGTGATTGTATGATTGTAATTGTATGATTGCGATTGTATGATTGTGATTGTATGATTGTGATTGTATGATTGTATTTGGGAGATTGTAGTTGGGAGATTGTATTTGGGAGATTGTATTTGGGAGATTGTAATTGTATGATTGCGGTTGTATGATTGTGATTGTATGATTGCGATTGTATGATTGTGATTGTATGATTGTGATGTATGATTGTAATATTATGATTATGATTGTATGATTGTGATTGTATGATTGCGATTGTATGATTGTATTTGGGAGATTGTAGTTGGGAGATTGTATTTGGGAGATTATAATTGTATGATTGCGATTGTATGATTGTGATTGTATGATTGCGATTGTATGATTGTGATTGTATGGCTATGATTGTATTTTTGTGATTGTATGATTGTGATTGTATGATTGTGATTGTATGATTGTGATTGTATGATTGTGATTGTATGATTGTGATTGTATGATTGCGATTGTATGAATGCGATTGTATGATTGTGATTGCATAATTGTGATTGTAAGATTGTGATTGTATGATTGTGATTGTCTGATTGTGGTTGTATGATTGTGATTGTATGATTGTGATTGTATGATTGTGATTGTATGATTGTGATTGTATGATTGTGATTGTATGATTGTATTTGGGAGATTGTATTTGGGATATTGTAATTGTATGATTGCGATTGTATGATTGTGATTGTATGATTGCGATTGTATGATTGTGATTGTATGATTGTGATGTATGATTGTAATTGTATGATTGTGATTGTATGATTGTGATGTATGATTGTAATTGTATGATTATGATTGTATGATTGTGATTGTATGATTATGATTGTATGATTGTGATTGCATGATTGTGATTGTATGATTGTGATTGCATGATTTTGAATGTATGATTGTGATTGTATGATTGTGATTGTATGATTGTGATTGTATGATTGTGATAGTATGATTGTGATTGTATGATTGTGATTGTATGATTGTGATTGTATGATTGTAATTGTATGATTGCGATTGTATGATTGTGATTGTATGATTGTGATTGTATGATTGTATTTGGGAGATTGTAGTTGGGAGATTGTATTTGGGAGATTGTATTTGGGAGATTGTAATTGTATGATTGCGGTTGTATGATTGTGATTGTATGATTGCGATTGTATGATTGTGATTGTATGATTGTGATGTATGATTGTAATATTATGATTATGATTGTATGATTGTGATTGTATGATTGCGATTGTATGATTGTATTTGGGAGATTGTAGTTGGGAGATTGTATTTGGGAGATTGTATTTGGGAGATTATAATTGTATGATTGCGATTGTATGATTGTGATTGTATGATTGCGATTGTATGATTGTGATTGTATGGCTATGATTGTATTTCTGTGATTGTATGATTGTGATTGTATGATTGTGATTGTATGATTGTGATTGTATGATTGTGATTGTATGCTTGCGATTGTATGAATGCGATTGTATGATTGTGATTGCATAATTGTGATTGTATGATTGTGATTGTATGATTGTGATTGTCTGATTGTGGTTGTATGATTGTGATTGTATGATTGTGATTGTATGATTGTGATTGTATGATTGTGATTGTATGATTGTGATTGTATGATTGTGATTGTATGATTGTATTTGGGAGATTGTATTTGGGATATTGTAATTGTATGATTGCGATTGTATGATTGTGATTGTATGAATGTGATTGTATGATTGTGATTGTATGATTGTGATGTATGATTGTAATTGTATGATTGCGATTGTATGATTGTGATTGTATGATTGTATTTGGGAGATTGTATTTGGGATATTGTAATTGTATGATTGCGATTGTATGATTGTGATTGTATGATTGTGATGTATGAATGTAATTGTATGATTATGATTGTATGATTGTGATTGTATGATTGAGATTGTATGATTGTGATTGTATGCTTGCGATTGTATGAATGTGATTGTATGATTGTGATTGTATGATTGTGATTGTATGATTGTGATTGTATGATTGTGATGTATGATTGTAATTGTATGATTGTGATTGTATGATTGTGATTGTATGATTGTGATTGTATGATTGTGATGTATGATTGTAATTGTATGATTGCGATTGTATGAATGCGATTGTATGATTGTGATTGCATGATTGAGATTGTATGATTATGATTGTATGATTGTGATTGTATGATTGCGATTGTATGATTGTGATTGTATGATTGTGATGTATGATTGTAATTGTATGATTATGACTGTATGATTGTGATTGTATGATTGAGATTGTATGATTGTGATTGTATGCTTGCGATTGTATGAATGTGATTGTATGATTGTGATTGTATGATTGTGATTGTATGATTGTGATTGTATGATTGTGATTGTATGATTGTGATTGTATGATTGTGATTGTATGATTGTGATTGTATGATTGTGATTGTATGATTGTGATTGTATGATTGTGATAGTATGATTGTGATTATATGATTGTTATTGTATGACTGTGATTGTATGATTGTGATTGTATGATTGTGATAGTATGATTGTGAAACTATGATTGTGATTGTATGATTGTGATTGTATGATTGTGATTGTATGATTGTGATTGTATGATTGTGATTGTATGATTGCGATTGTATGATTGTGATTGTATGATTGTGATGTATGACTGTAATTGTATGATTATGATTGTATGATTGTGATTGTATGATTGGGATTGTATGATTGTGATTGTATGCTTGCGATTGTATGATTGTGATTGTATGATTGTGATTGTATGATTGTGATTGTATGATTGTGATTGTATGATTGTGATTGTATGATTGTGATTGTATGATTGTGATTGTATGATTGTGATTGTATGATTGTGATTGTATGATTGTGATTGTATGAATGTATTTGGGATATTGTAATTGTATGATTGCGATTGTATGATTGTGATTGTATGATTGTGATTGTATGATTGTGATTGTATGACTGTGATTGTATGATTGTGATTGTATGATTGTGATTGTCTGATTGTGGTTGTATGATTGTGATTGTATGATTGTGATTGTATGATTGTGATTGTATGATTGTGAAAGTATGATTGTGATGGTATGATTGTGATTGTATGGTTGTGATTGTATGATTGTGATTGTATGAGTGTGATTGTCTGATTGTGGCTGTGCGATTGTGATTGTACGATTGTGATTGTACGATTGTTATTGAATGATTGTGATTGTATGATTCTGATTGTATGATTGTGATTGCATGATTGTGATTGTATGATTGTGATTGCATGATTTTGAATGTATGACTGTGATTGTATGATTGTGATTGCATGATTGTGATTGTATGATTGTGATTGTATGATTGCGATTGTATGAATGCGATTGTATGATTGTGATTGCATAATTGTGATTGTATGATTGTGATTGTATGATTGTGATTGTATGATTGTGATTGTATGATTGTGATTGTATGATTGTGATTGTCTGATTGTGGTTGTATGATTGCGATTGTATGATTGTGATTGTATGATTGTGATTGTATGATTGTGATTGTATGATTGTGAAAGTATGATTGTGATTGTATGATTGTGATTGTATGATTGTGATTGTATGATTGTGATTGTATGATTGTGATTGTATGATTGTGATTGTATGATTGTGATTGTATGATTGTGATTGTATGATTGTGAACGTATGATTGTGATTGTATGATTATGATTGTATGATTGTGATTGTATGATTGTGATTGTATGATTGTATTTGGGAGATTGTATTTGGGAGATTGTAATTGTATGATTGCGATTGTATGATAGTGATTGTATGATTGCGATTGTATGATTGCGATTGTATGATTGTGATGTATGATTGTAATTGTATGATTATGATTGTATGATTGTGATTGTATGATTGTGGTTGTATGATTGTGATTGTATGATTGTGATTGTATGGTTGTGAAAGTATGATTGTGATTGTATGATTGTGATTGTATGATTGTGATTGTATGAGTGTGATTGCCTGATTGTGGTTGTGCGATTGTGATTGTACGATTGTGAATGTACGATTGCGATTGTATGATTGTGATTGTATGAATATGATTGTATGATTGTGATTGCATGATTGTGATTGTATGATTGTGATTGCATGATTTTGAATGTATGATTGTGATTGTATGATTGTGATTGTATGTTTGTGATTGTATGATTGTGATGTATGATTGTGATTGTATGATTGTATTTGGGAGATTGTATTTGGGAGATTGTATTTGGGATATTGTAATTGTATGATTGCGATTGTATGATTGTGATTGTATGAGTGTGATGTATGATTGTAATTGTATGATTATGATTGTATGATTGTGATTGTATGATTGAGATTGTATGATTGTGATTGTATGCTTGCGATTGTATGAATGTGATTGTATGATTGTGATTGTATGATTGTGATTGTATGATTGTGATTGTATGATTGTGATTGTATGATTGTGATTGTATGATTGTGATTGTATGATTGTGATTGTATGATTGTGGTAGTATGATTGTGATTATATGATTGTTATTGTATGACTGTGATTGTATGATTGTGATTGTATGATTGTGATAGTATGATTGTGAAACTATGATTGTGATTGTATGATTGTGATTGTATGATTGTGATTGTATGATTGCGATTGTATGATTGTGATTGTCTGATTGTGGTTGTGCGATTGTGATTGTACGATTGTGATTGTACGATTGTGATAGTATGATTGTGATTGTATGATTGTGATTGTATGATTGTGATTGTATGATTGTGATTGTATGATTGTGATTGTTTGACTGTATTTGGGAGATTGTATTTGGGAGATTGTAATTGTATGATTGCGATTGTATGATTGTGATTGTATGATTGCGATTGTATGATTGTGATTGTATGATTGTGATGTATGACTGTAATTGTATGATTATGATTGTATGATTGTGATTGTATGATTGAGATTGTATGATTGTGATTGTATGCTTGCGATTGTATGATTGTGATTGTATGATTGTGATTGTATGATTGTGATTGTATGATTGTGATTGTATGATTGTGATTGTATGTTTGTGATTGTATGATTGTGATTGTATGATTGTGATTGTATGATTGTGATTGTATGATTGTGATTGTATGATTGTGATTGTATGATTGTGATTGTATGATTGTGATTGTATGATTGTGATTGTATGATTGTGATTGTATGATTGTGATTGTATGATTGTGATTGTATGAATGTATTTGGGATATTGTAATTGTATGATTGCGATTGTATGATTGTGATTGTATGATTGTGATTGTATGATTGTGATTGTATGATTGTGATTGTATGAGTGTGATTGTGTGATTGTGGTTGTGCGATTGAGATTATACGATTGTGATTGTACGATTGTGATTGAATGATTGTGATTGTATGATTATAATTGTATGATTGTGATTGCATGATTGTGATTGTATGATTGTGATTGCATGATTTTGAATGTATGATTGTGATTGTATGATTGTGGTTGTATGATTGTGATTGTATGATTGTGATTGTATGATTGTGATTGTATGATTGTGATTGTATGTTTGTGATTGTATGATTGTGATAGTATGATTGTGATTGTATGATTGTGATTGTATGATTGTGATTGTATGATTGTGATTGTATGATTGTGAATGTACGATTGTGATTGTATGATTGTGACTGTATGAATATGATTGTATGATTGTGATTGTATGATTGCGATAGTATGATTGTGATTGTATGATTGTGATTGTATGATTGTGATGTATGATTGTAATTGTATGATTATGATTGTATGATTGTGATTGTATGATTGAGATTGTATGATTGTGATTGTATGCTTGCGATTGTATGATTGTGATTGTATGATTGTATTTGGGAGATTGTATTTGGGATATTGTAATTTTATGATTGCGATTGTATGATTGTGATTGTATGATTGTGATGTATGATTCTAATTGTATGATTATGATTGTATGATTGTGATTGTATGATTGTGATAGTATGATTGTGATAGTATGATTGTGATTGTATGATTGTGATTGTATGATTGTGATTGTATGATTGTAATTGTATGATTGCGATTGTATGATTGTGATTGTATGATTGTGATTGTATGATTGTATTTGGGAGATTGTAGTTGGGAGATTGTATTTGGGAGATTGTATTTGGGAGATTGTAATTGTATGATTGCGGTTGTATGATTGTGATTGTATGATTGCGATTGTATGATTGTGATTGTATGATTGTGATGTATGATTGTAATATTATGATTATGATTGTATGATTGTGATTGTATGATTGCGATTGTATGATTGTATTTGGGAGATTGTAGTTGGGAGATTGTATTTGGGAGATTGTATTTGGGAGATTATAATTGTATGATTGCGATTGTATGATTGTGATTGTATGATTGCGATTGTATGATTGTGATTGTATGGCTATGATTGTATTTTTGTGATTGTATGATTGTGATTGTATGATTGTGATTGTATGATTGTGATTGTATGATTGTGATTGTATGATTGTGATTGTATGATTGTGATTGTATGATTGCGATTGTATGAATGCGATTGTATGATTGTAATTGCATAATTGTGATTGTATGATTGTGATTGTATGATTGTGATTGTCTGATTGTGGTTGTATGATTGTGATTGTATGATTGTGATTGTATGATTGTGATTGTATGATTGTGATTGTATGATTGTGATTGTATGATTGTGATTGTATGATTGTATTTGGGAGATTGTATTTGGGATATTGTAATTGTATGATTGCGATTGTATGATTGTGATTGTATGATTGCGATTGTATGATTGTGATTGTATGATTGTGATGTATGATTGTAATTGTATGATTGTGATTGTATGATTGTGATGTATGATTGTAATTGTATGATTATGATTGTATGATTGTGATTCTATGATTATGATTGTATGATTGTGATTGCATGATTGTGATTGTATGATTGTGATTGCATGATTTTGAATGTATGATTGTGATTGTATGATTGTGATTGTATGATTGTGATTGTATGATTGTGATTGTATGATTGTGATTGTATGATTGTGATTGTCTGATTGTGATTGTATGATTGTGATTGTATGATTGTGATTGTATGATTGTGAAAGTATGATTGTGATTGTATGATTGTGATTGTATGATTGTGATTGTATGATTGTGATTGTATGAGTGTGATTGTGTGATTGTGATTGCATGATTGTGATTGTATGATTGTGATTGCATGATTTTGAATGTATGATTGTGATTGTATGATTGTGATTGTATGATTGTGATTGTATGATTGTGATTGCATGATTGTGATTGTATGATTGTGATAGTATGATTGTGATTGTATGATTGTGATTGTATGATTGTGATTGTATGATTGTGATTGTATGATTGTGATTGTATGATTGTATTTGGGAGATTGTATTTGGGAGATTGTAATTGTATGATTGCGATTGTATGATTGTGATTGTATGATTGTGATTGTATGATTGTGATTGTATGATTGTGATTGTATGATTGTATTTGCGAGATTGTATTTGGGATATTGTAATTGTATGATTGCGATTGTATGATTGTAATTGTATGATTATGATTGTATGATTGTGATTGTATGATTGTGATGGTATGATTGTGATTGTATGATTGCGATAGTATGATTGTGATTGTATGATTGTGATTGTATTATTGCGATTGTATGATTGTGATTGTATGATTGTGATTGTATGATTGTGATTGTTTTATTGTGATTGTACGATTGTGATAGTATGATTGTATTTGGGAGATTGTATTTGGGATATTGTAATCGTATGATTGCGATTGTATGATTGTGATTGTATGATTGTGATGTATGATTGTAATTGTATGATTATGATTGTTTGATTGTGATTGTATGATTGAGATTGTATGATTGTGATTGTATGCTTGCGATTGTATGAATGCGATTGTATGATTGTGATTGTATGATTGTGATTGTATGATTGTGATTGTATGATTGCGATTGTATGATTGTGATTGTATGATTGTGATGTATGATTGTAATTGTATGATTATGATTGTATGATTGTGATTGTATGATTGTGATGGTATGATTGTGATTGTATGATTGCGATTGTATGATTGTATTTGGGAGATTGTAGTTGGGAGATTGTATTTGGGAGATTGTATTTGGGAGATTGTAATTGTATGATTGCGATTGTATGATTGTGAGTGTATGATTGCGATTGTATGTTTGTGATTGTATGATTATGATTGTATTTTTGAGATTATATGATTGTGATTGTATGATTGTGATTGTATGATTGTGATTGTATGATTGTGATTGTATGATTGCGATTGTATGAATGCGATTGTATGATTGTGATTGCATAATTGTGATTGTATGATTGTGATTGTATGATTGTGATTGTCTGATTGTGGTTGTATGATTGTGATTGTATGATTGTGATTGTATGATTGTGATTGTATGATTGTGATTGTATGATTGTTTTTGGGATATTGTAATTGTATGATTGCGATTGTATGATTGTGATTGTATGATTGTGATGTATGATTGTAATTGTATGATTATGATTGTATGATTGTGATTGTATGATTGTGATTGTATGACTGTGATTGTATGATTGTAATTGTATGATTATGATTGTATGATTGTGATTGTATGATTGTGATGGTATGATTGTGATTGTATGACTGTGATTGTATGATTGTGATTGTATGATTGTGATTGTATGATTGTGATTGTATGATTGTGAAAGTATGATTGTGATGGTATGATTATGATTGTATGATTGTGATTGTATGATTGCGATTGTATGAGTGTGATTGTCTGATTGTGGCTGTGCGATTGTGATTGTACGATTGTGATTGTATGATTGTGATTGTATGATTGTTATTGTATGACTGTGATTGTATGATTGTGATTGTATGATTGTGATAGTATGATTGTGAAACTATGATTGTGATTGTATGATTGTGAAAGTATGATTGTGATTGTATGATTGTGATTGTATGATTGTGATTGTATGATTGTGATTGTATGATTGTGATTGTATGATTGTGATTGTATGATTGTGATTGTATGATTGTGATTGTATGATTGTGATTGTATGATTGTGATTGTATGATTGTGATAGTATGATTGTGATTATATGATTGTTATTGTATGACTGTGATTGTATGATTGTGATTGTATGATTGTGATAGTATGATTGTGAAACTATGATTGTGATTGTATGATTGTGATTGTATGATTGTGATTGTATGATTGTGATTGTATGATTGTGATTGTATGATTGTGATTGTCTGATTGTGGTTGTGCGATTGTGATTGTACGATTGTGATTGTACGATTGTGATAGTATGATTGTGATTGTATGATTGTGATTGTATGATTGTGATTGTATGATTGTGATTGTTTGATTGTATTTGGGAGATTGTATTTGGGAGATTGTAATTGTATGATTGCGATTGTATGATTGTGATTGTATGATTGCGATTGTATGATTGTGATTGTATGATTGTGATGTATGACTGTAATTGTATGATTATGATTGTATGATTGTGATTGTATGATTGAGATTGTATGATTGTGATTGTATGCTTGCGATTGTATGATTGTGATTGTATGATTGTGATTGTATGATTGTGATTGTATGATTGTGATTGTATGATTGTGATTGTATGATTGTGATTGTATGATTGTGATTGTATGATTGTGATTGTATGATTGTGATTGTATGATTGTGATTGTATGATTGTGATTGTATGAATGTATTTGGGATATTGTAATTGTATGATTGCGATTGTATGATTGTGATTGTATGATTGTGATTGTATGATTGTGATTGTATGACTGTGATTGTATGATTGTGATTGTATGATTGTAATTGTATGATTGTGAAGGTACGATTGTGATGGTATGATTGTGATTTTATGAATATGATTGTATGATTGTGATTGCATGATTGTGATTGTATGATTGTGATTGCATGATTTTGAATGGTTGTGATTGTATGATTGTGATTGTATGAGTGTGATTGTCTGATTGTGGCTGTGCGATTGTGATTGTACGATTGTGATTGTACGATTGTTATTGAATGATTGTGATTGTATGATTCTGATTGTATGATTGTGATGTATGATTCTAATTGTATGATTGTGATTGTATGATTGTGAATGTACGATTGTGATTGTATGATTGTGACTGTATGAATATGATTGTATGATTGTGATTGTATGATTGCGATAGTATGATTGTGATTGTATGATTGTGATTGTATGATTGCGATAGTATGATTGTGATTGTATGATTGTGATTGTATGATTGTGATGTATGATTGTGATTGTATGATTGTGAAAGTACGATTGTGATGGTATGATTGTGATTGTATGAATATGATTGTATGATTGTGATTGCATGATTGTGATTGTATGATTGTGATTGTATGATTGTGATTGTCTGATTGTGGTTGTATGATTGTGATTGTATGATTGTGATTGTATGATTGTGATTGTATGATTGTGATTGTATGATTGTGATTGTATGATTGTATTTGGGAGATTGTATTTGGGATATTGTAATTGTATGATTGCGATTGTATGATTGTGATTGTATGATTGTGATGTATGATTGTAATTGTATGATTATGATTGTATGATTGTGATTGTATGATTGTGATTGTATGACTGTGATTGTATGATTGTAATTGTATGATTATGATTGTATGATTGTGATTGTATGATTGTGATGGTATGATTGTGATTGTATGACTGTGATTGTATGATTGTGATTGTATGATTGTGATTGTATGATTGTGAAAGTATGATTGTGATGGTATGATTGTGATTGTATGGTTGTGATTGTATGATTGTGATTGTATGAGTGTGATTGTCTGATTGTGGCTGTGCGATTGTGATTGTACGATTGTGATTGTACGATTGTTATTGAATGATTGTGATTGTATGATTCTGATTGTATGATTGTGATTGCATGATTGTGATTGTATGATTGTGATTGCATGATTTTGAATGTATGACTGTGATTGTATGATTGTGATTGCATGATTGTGATTGTATGATTGTGATTGTATGATTGCGATTGTATGAATGCGATTGTACGATTGTGATTGCATAATTGTGATTGTATGATTGTGATTGTATGATTGTGATTGTATGATTGTGATTGTATGATTGTGATTGTATTATTGTGATTGTCTGATTGTGGTTGTATGATTGCGATTGTATGATTGTGATTGTATGATTGTGATTGTATGATTGTGAAAGTATGATTGTGATTGTATGATTGTGATTGTATGATTGTGATTATATGATTGTGATTGTATGATTGTGATTGTATGATTGTGATTGTATGATTGTATTTGGGAGATTGTATTTGGGATATTGTAATTGTATGATTGCGATGGTATGATTGTGATTGTATGATTGTGATGTATGATTGTAATTGTATGATTATGATTGTATGATTGTGATTGTATGATTGTGATTGTATGACTGTGATTGTGTGATTGTAATTGTATGATTATGATTGTATGATTGTGATTGTATGATTGTGATGGTATGATTGTGATTGTGTGATTGCGATAGTATGATTGTGATTGTATGATTGTGATTGTATGATTGCGATTGTATGATTGTGATTGTATGATTGTGATGGTATGATTGTGATTGCATGATTGCGATAGTATGATTGTGATTGTATGATTGTGATTGTATGATTGTAATTGCATGATTATGATTGTATGATTGTGATTGTATGATTGCGATTGTATGATTGTGATTGTATGATTATGATTGTATTTTTGTGATTGTATGATTGTGATTGTATGATTGTGATTGTATGATTGTGATTGCATGATTGTGATTGTATGATTGTGATTGCATGATTTTGAATGTATGATTGTGATTGTATGATTGTGATTGTATGATTGTGATCGTATGATTGTGATTGTATGATTGTGATTGTATGATTGCGATAGTATGATTGTGATTGTATGATTGTGATTGTATGATTGTGATGTATGATTCTAATTGTATGATTGTGATTGTATGATTGTGAATGTACGATTGTGATTGTATGATTGTGACTGTATGAATATGATTGTATGATTGTGATTGTATGATTGCGATAGTATGATTGTGATTGTATGATTGTGATGTATGATTGTAATTGTATGATTATGATTGTATGATTGTGATTGTATGATTGAGATTGTATGATTGTGATTGTATGCTTGCGATTGTATGATTGTGATTGTATGATTGTATTTGGGAGATTGTATTTGGGATATTGTAATTTTATGATTGCGATTGTATGATTGTGATTGTATGATTGTGATGTATGATTCTAATTGTATGATTATGATTGTATGATTGTGATTGTATGATTGTGATAGTATGATTGTGATTGTATGATTGTGATTGTATGATTGTGATTGTATGATTGTAATTGTATGATTGCGATTGTATGATTGTGATTGTATGATTGTGATTGTATGATTGTATTTGGGAGATTGTAGTTGGGAGATTGTATTTGGGAGATTGTATTTGGGAGATTGTAATTGTATGATTGCGGTTGTATGATTGTGATTGTATGATTGTGATTGTATGATTGTGATTGTATGATTGTGATTGTATGATTGTGATTGTATGATTGTGATTGTATGATTGTGATTGTATGATTGTGATTGCATGATTGTGATTGTATGATTGTGATTGCATGATTTTGAATGTATGATTGTGATTGTATGATTGTGATTGTATGATTGTGATCGTATGATTGTGATTGTATGATTGTGATTGTATGATTGCGATAGTATGATTGTGATTGTATGATTGTGATTGTATGATTGTGATGTATGATTCTAATTGTATGATTGTGATTGTATGATTGTGAATGTACGATTGTGATTGTATGATTGTGACTGTATGAATATGATTGTATGATTGTGATTGTATGATTGCGATAGTATGATTGTGATTGTATGATTGTGATGTATGATTGTAATTGTATGATTATGATTGTATGATTGTGATTGTATGATTGAGATTGTATGATTGTGATTGTATGCTTGCGATTGTATGATTGTGATTGTATGATTGTATTTGGAAGATTGTATTTGGGATATTGTAATTTTATGATTGCGATTGTATGATTGTGATTGTATGATTGTGATGTATGATTCTAATTGTATGATTATGATTGTATGATTGTGATTGTATGATTGTGATAGTATGATTGTGATTGTATGATTGTGATTGTATGATTGTGATTGTATGATTGTAATTGTATGATTGCGATTGTATGATTGTGATTGTATGATTGTGATTGTATGATTGTATTTGGGAGATTGTAGTTGGGAGATTGTATTTGGGAGATTGTATTTGGGAGATTGTAATTGTATGATTGCGGTTGTATGATTGTGATTGTATGATTGTGATTGTATGATTGTGATTGTATGATTGTGATTGTATGATTGTGATTGTATGATTGTGATTGTATGATTGTGATTGTATGATTGTGATTGTATGATTGTGATTGTATGATTGTATTTGGGAGATTGTATTTGGGAGATTGTATTTGGGATATTGTAATTGTATGATTGCGATTGTATGATTGTGATTGTATGATTGCGATTGTATGATTGTGATTGTATGATTATGATTGTATTTTTGTGATTGTAAGATTGTGATTGTATGATTCTGATTGTATGATTGTGATTGTATGATTGCGATTATATGAATGCGATTGTATGATTGTGATTGCATAATTGTGATTGTATGATTGTGATTGTATGATTGTGATTGTCTAATTGTGGTTGTATGATTGTGATTGTATGATTGTGATTGTATGATTGTGATTGTATGATTGTGATTGTATGATTGTGATTGTATGATTGTGATTGTATGATTGTGATTGTCTGATTGTGATTGTATGATTGTGATTGTATGATTGTGATTGTATGATTGTGAAAGTATGATTGTGATTGTATGATTGTGATTGTATGATTGTGATTGTATGATTGTGATTGTATGAGTGCGATTGTGTGATTGTGATTGCATGATTGTGATTGTATGATTGTGATTGCATGATTTTGAATGTATGATTGTGATTGCATGATTGTGATTGTATGATTGTGATTGTATGATTGTGATTGCATGATTGTGATTGTATGATTGTGATAGTATGATTGTGATTGTATGATTGTGATTGTATGATTGTGATTGTATGATTGTGATTGTATGATTGTGATTGTATGATTGTATTTGGGAGATTGTATTTGGGAGATTGTAATTGTATGATTGCGATTGTATGATTGTGATTGTATGATTGTGATTGTATGATTGTAAATGGGAGATTGTAGTTGGGAGATTGTATTTGGGAGATTGTATTTGGGAGATTGTAATTGTATGATTGCGGTTGTATGATTGTGATTGTATGATTGCGATGGTATGATTGTGATTGTATGATTGCGATTGTATGATTGTGATTGTATGATTATGATTGTATTTTTGTGATTGTAAGATTGTGATTGTATGATTGTGATTGTATGATTGTGATTGTATGATTGCGATTGTATGAATGCGATAGTATGATTGTGATTGCATAATTGTGATTCTATGATTGTGATTGTATGATTGTGATTGTCTAATTGTGGTTGTATGATTGTGATTGTATGATTGTGATTGTATGATTGTGATTGTATGATTGTGATTGTATGATTGTATTTGCGAGATTGTATTTGGGATATTGTAATTGTATGATTGCGATTGTATGATTGTAATTGTATGATTATGATTGTATGATTGTGATTGTATGATTGTGATGGTATGATTGTGATTGTATGATTGCGATAGTATGATTGTGATTGTATGATTGTGATTGTATTATTGCGATTGTATGATTGTGATTGTATGATTGTGATTGTATGATTGTGATTGTATGATTGTGATTGTTTTATTGTGATTGTACGATTGTGATAGTATGATTGTATTTGGGAGATTGTATTTGGGATATTGTAATCGTATGATTGCGATTGTATGATTGTGATTGTATGATTGTGATGTATGATTGTAATTGTATGATTATGATTGTTTGATTGTGATTGTATGATTGAGATTGTATGATTGTGATTGTATGCTTGCGATTGTATGAATGCGATTGTATGATTGTGATTGTATGATTGTGATTGTATGATTGTGATTGTATGATTGCGATTGTATGATTGTGATTGTATGATTGTGATGTATGATTGTAATTGTATGATTATGATTGTATGATTGTGATTGTATGATTGTGATGGTATGATTGTGATTGTATGATTGCGATTGTATGATTGTATTTGGGAGATTGTAGTTGGGAGATTGTATTTGGGAGATTGTATTTGGGAGATTGTAATTGTATGATTGCGATTGTATGATTGTGATTGTATGATTGCGATTGTATGATTGTGCTTGTATGATTATGATTGTATTTTTGAGATTATATGATTGTGATTGTATGATTGTGATTGTATGATTGTGATTGTATGATTGTGATTGTATGATTGCGATTGTATGAATGCGATTGTATGATTGTGATTGCATAATTGTGATTGTATGATTGTGATTGTATGATTGTGATTGTCTGATTGTGGTTGTATGATTGTGATTGTATGATTGTGATTGTATGATTGTGATTGTATGATTGTGATTGTATGATTGTTTTTGGGATATTGTAATTGTATGATTGCGATTGTATGATTGTGATTGTATGATTGTGATGTATGATTGTAATTGTATGATTATGATTGTATGATTGTGATTGTATGATTGTGATTGTATGACTGTGATTGTATGATTGTAATTGTATGATTATGATTGTATGATTGTGATTGTATGATTGTGATGGTATGATTGTGATTGTATGACTGTGATTGTATGATTGTGATTGTATGATTGTGATTGTATGATTGTGATTGTATGATTGTGAAAGTATGATTGTGATGGTATGATTATGATTGTATGATTGTGATAGTATGATTGTGAAACTATGATTGTGATTGTATGATTGTGAAAGTATGATTGTGATTGTATGATTGTGATTGTATGATTGTGATTGTATGATTGTGATTGTATGATTGTGATTGTATGATTGTGATTGTATGATTGTGATTGTATGATTGTGATAGTATGATTGTGATTATATGATTGTTATTGTATGACTGTGATTGTATGATTGTGATTGTATGATTGTGATAGTATGATTGTGAAACTATGATTGTGATTGTATGATTGTGATTGTATGATTGTGATTGTATGATTGTGATTGTATGATTGTGATTGTATGATTGTGATTGTCTGATTGTGGTTGTGCGATTGTGATTGTACGATTGTGATTGTACGATTGTGATAGTATGATTGTGCTTGTATGATTGTGATTGTATGATTGTGATTGTATGATTGTGATTGTTTGATTGTATTTGGGAGATTGTATTTGGGAGATTGTAATTGTATGATTGCGATTGTATGATTGTGATTGTATGATTGCGATTGTATGATTGTGATTGTATGATTGTGATGTATGACTGTAATTGTATGATTATGATTGTATGATTGTGATTGTATGATTGAGATTGTATGATTGTGATTGTATGCTTGCGATTGTATGATTGTGATTGTATGATTGTGATTGTATGATTGTGATTGTATGATTGTGATTGTATGATTGTGATTGTATGATTGTGATTGTATGATTGTGATTGTATGATTGTGATTGTATGATTGTGATTGTATGATTGTGATTGTATGATTGTGATTGTATGAATGTATTTGGGACATTGTAATTGTATGATTGCGATTGTATGATTGTGATTGTATGATTGTGATTGTATGATTGTGATTGTATGACTGTGATTGTATGATTGTGATTGTATGATTGTAATTGTATGATTGTGAAGGTACGATTGTGATGGTATGATTGTGATTGTATGAATATGATTGTATGATTGTGATTGCATGATTGTGATTGTATGATTGTGATTGCATGATTTTGAATGTATGATTGTGGTTGTATGATTGTGATTGTATGATTGTGATCGTATGATTGTGATTGTATGATTGTGATTGTATGATTGCGATAGTATGATTGTGATTGTATGATTGTGATTGTATGATTGTGATGTATGATTGTGATTGTATGATTGTGAAAGTACGATTGTGATGGTATGATTGTGATTGTATGAATATGATTGTATGATTGTGATTGCATGATTGTGATTGTATGATTGTGATTGTATGATTGTGATTGTCTGATTGTGGTTGTATGATTGTGATTGTATGATTGTGATTGTATGATTGTGATTGTATTATTGTGATTGTATGATTGTATTTGGGAGATTGTATTTGGGATATTGTAATTGTATGATTGCGATTGTATGATTGTGATTGTATGATTGTGATGTATGATTGTAATTGTATGATTATGATTGTATGATTGTGATTGTATGATTGTGATTGTATGACTGTGATTGTATGATTGTAATTGTATGATTATGATTGTATGATTGTGATTGTATGATTGTGATGGTATGATTGTGATTGTATGACTGTGATTGTATGATTGTGATTGTATGATTGTGATTGTATGATTGTGATTGTATGATTGTGATTGTATGATTGTGATTGTATGATTGTGATTGTATGATTGTGATTGTATGATTGTGATTGTATGAATGTATTTGGGATATTGTAATTGTATGATTGCGATTGTATGATTGTGATTGTATGATTGTGATTGTATGATTGTGATTGTATGACTGTGATTGTATGATTGTGATTGTATGATTGTAATTGTATGATTGTGAAGGTACGATTGTGATGGTATGATTGTGATTGTATGAATATGATTGTATGATTGTGATTGCATGATTGTGATTGTATGATTGTGATTGCATGATTTTGAATGTATGATTGTGATTGTATGATTGTGATTGTATGATTGTGATCGTATGATTGTGATTGTATGATTGTGATTGTATGATTGCGATAGTATGATTGTGATTGTATGATTGTGATTGTATGATTGTGATGTATGATTGTGATTGTATGATTGTGAAAGTACGATTGTGATGGTATGATTGTGATTGTATGAATATGATTGTATGATTGTGATTGCATGATTGTGATTGTATGATTGTGATTGTATGATTGTGATTGTCTGATTGTGGTTGTATGATTGCGATTGTATGATTGTGATTGTATGATTGTGATGTATGATTGTAATTGTATGATTATGATTGTATGATTGTGATTGTATGATTGTGATTGTATGACTGTGATTGTATGTTTGTAATTGTATGATTATGATTGTATGATTGTGATTGTATGATTGTGATGGTATGATTGTGATTGTATGACTGTGATTGTATGATTGTGATTGTATGATTGTGATTGTATGATTGTGAAAGTATGATTGTGATGGTATGATTGTGATTGTATGGTTGTGATTGTATGATTGTGATTGTATGAGTGTGATTGTCTGATTGTGGCTGTGCGATTGTGATTGTACGATTGTGATTGTACGATTGTTATTGAATGATTGTGATTGTATGATTCTGATTGTATGATTGTGATTGCATGATTGTGATTGTATGATTGTGATTGCATGATTTTGAATGTATGACTGTGATTGTATGATTGTGATTGCATGATTGTGATTGTATGATTGTGATTGTATGATTGCGATTGTATGAATGCGATTGTATGATTGTGATTGCATAATTGTGATTGTATGATTGTGATTGTATGATTGTGATTGTATGATTGTGATTGTATGATTGTGATTGTATGATTGTGATTGTCTGATTGTGGTTGTATGATTGCGATTGTATGATTGTGATTGTATGATTGTGATTGTATGATTGTGAAAGTATGATTGTGATTGTATGATTGCGATTGTATGATTGTGATTGTATGATTGTGATTGTATGATTGTGATTGTATGATTGTGATTGTATGATTGTATTTGGGAGATTGTATTTGGGATATTGTAATTGTATGATTGCGATTGTATGATTGTGATTGTATGATTGTGATGTATGATTGTAATTGTATGATTATGATTGTATGATTGTGATTGTATGATTGTGATTGTATGACTGTGATTGTGTGATTGTAATTGTATGATTATGATTGTATGATTGTGATTGTATGATTGTGATGGTATGATTGTGATTGTGTGATTGCGATAGTATGATTGTGATTGTATGATTGTGATTGTATGATTATGATTGTATGATTGTGATTGTATGATTGTGATGGTATGATTGTGATTGCATGATTGCGATAGTATGATTGTGATTGTATGATTGTGATTGTATGATTGTAATTGCATGATTATGATTGTATGATTGTGATTGTATGATTGCGATTGTATGATTGTGATTGTATGATTATGATTGTATTTTTGTGATTGTATGATTGTGATTGTATGATTGTGATTGTATGATTGCGATAGTATGATTGTGATTGTATGATTGTGATTGTATGATTGTGATGTATGATTCTAATTGTATGATTGTGATTGTATGATTGTGAATGTACGATTGTGATTGTATGATTGTGACTGTATGAATATGATTGTATGATTGTGATTGTATGATTGCGATAGTATGATTGTGATTGTATGATTGTGATTGTATGATTGCGATAGTATGATTGTGATTGTATGATTGTGATTGTATGATTGTGATGTATGATTGTGATTGTATGATTGTGAAAGTACGATTGTGATGGTATGATTGTGATTGTATGAATATGATTGTATGATTGTGATTGCATGATTGTGATTGTACGATTGTGATTGTATGATTGTGATTGTCTGATTGTGGTTGTATGATTGTGATTGTATGATTGTGATTGTATGATTGTGATTGTATGATTGTGATTGTATGATTGTATTTGGGAGATTGTATTTGGGATATTGTAATTGTATGATTGCGATTGTATGATTGTGATTGTATGATTGTGATGTATGATTGTAATTGTATGATTATGATTGTATGATTGTGATTGTATGATTGTGATTGTATGACTGTGATTGTATGATTGTAATTGTATGATTATGATTGTATGATTGTGATTGTATGATTGTGATGGTATGATTGTGATTGTATGACTGTGATTGTATGATTGTGATTGTATGATTGTGATTGTATGATTGTGAAAGTATGATTGTGATGGTATGATTGTGATTGTATGGTTGTGATTGTATGATTGTGATTGTATGAGTGTGATTGTCTGATTGTGGCTGTGCGATTGTGATTGTACGATTGTGATTGTACGATTGTTATTGAATGATTGTGATTGTATGATTCTGATTGTATGATTGTGATTGCATGATTGTGATTGTATGATTGTGATTGCATGATTTTGAATGTATGACTGTGATTGTATGATTGTGATTGCATGATTGTGATTGTATGATTGTGATTGTATGATTGCGATTGTATGAATGCGATTGTATGATTGTGATTGTATGATTGTGATTGTATGATTGTGATGTATGATTCTAATTGTATGATTGTGATTGTATGATTGTGAATGTACGATTGTGATTGTATGATTGTGATTGTATGATTATGATTGTATTTTTGTGATTGTATGATTGTGATTGTATGATTGTGATTGTATGATTGTGATTGCATGATTGTGATTGTATGATTGTGATTGCATGATTTTGAATGTATGATTGTGATTGTATGATTGTGATTGTATGATTGTGATCGTATGATTGTGATTGTATGATTGTGATGGTATGATTGTGATTGTATGACTGTGATTGTATGATTGTGATTGTATGATTGTGATTGTATGATTGTGATTGTATGACTGTGACTGTATGATTGTGATGTATGATTGTGATTGTATGATTGTGAAAGTACGATTGTGATGGTATGATTGTGATTGTATGAATATGATTGTATGATTGTGATTGCATGATTGTGATTGTATGATTGTGATTGTATGATTGTGATTGTCTGATTGTGGTTGTATGATTGTGATTGTATGATTGTGATTGTATGATTGTGATTGTATGATTGTGATTGTATGATTGTATTTGGGAGATTGTATTTGGGAGATTGTATTTGGGGTATTGTAATTGTATGATTGCGATTGTATGATTGTGATTGTATGATTGTGATGTATGATTGTAATTGTATGATTATGATTGTATGATTGTGATTGTATGATTGTGATTGTATGACTGTGATTGTATGTTTGTAATTGTATGATTATGATTGTATGATTGTGATTGTATGATTGTGATGGTATGATTGTGATTGTATGACTGTGATTGTATGATTGTGATTGTATGATTGTGATTGTATGATTGTGAAAGTATGATTGTGATGGTATGATTGTGATTGTATGGTTGTGATTGTATGATTGTGATTGTATGAGTGTGATTGTCTGATTGTGGCTGTGCGATTGTGATTGTACGATTGTGATTGTACGATTGTTATTGAATGATTGTGATTGTATGATTCTGATTGTATGATTGTGATTGCATGATTGTGATTGTATGATTGTGATTGCATGATTTTGAATGTATGACTGTGATTGTATGATTGTGATTGCATGATTGTGATTGTATGATTGTGATTGTATGATTGCGATTGTATGAATGCGATTGTATGATTGTGATTGCATAATTGTGATTGTATGATTGTGATTGTATGATTGTGATTGTATGATTGTGATTGTATGATTGTGATTGTATGATTGTGATTGTCTGATTGTGGTTGTATGATTGCGATTGTATGATTGTGATTGTATGATTGTGATTGTATGATTGTGAAAGTATGATTGTGATTGTATGATTGCGATTGTATGATTGTGATTGTATGATTGTGATTGTATGATTGTGATTGTATGATTGTGATTGTATGATTGTATTTGGGAGATTGTATTTGGGATATTGTAATTGTATGATTGCGATTGTATGATTGTGATTGTATGATTGTGATGTATGATTGTAATTGTATGATTATGATTGTATGATTGTGATTGTATGATTGTGATTGTATGACTGTGATTGTGTGATTGTAATTGTATGATTATGATTGTATGATTGTGATTGTATGATTGTGATGGTATGATTGTGATTGTGTGATTGCGATAGTATGATTGTGATTGTATGATTGTGATTGTATGATTATGATTGTATGATTGTGATTGTATGATTGTGATGGTATGATTGTGATTGCATGATTGCGATAGTATGATTGTGATTGTATGATTGTGATTGTATGATTGTAATTGCATGATTATGATTGTATGATTGTGATTGTATGATTGCGATTGTATGATTGTGATTGTATGATTATGATTGTATTTTTGTGATTGTATGATTGTGATTGTATGATTGTGATTGTATGATTGCGATAGTATGATTGTGATTGTATGATTGTGATTGTATGATTGTGATGTATGATTCTAATTGTATGATTGTGATTGTATGATTGTGAATGTACGATTGTGATTGTATGATTGTGACTGTATGAATATGATTGTATGATTGTGATTGTATGATTGCGATAGTATGATTGTGATTGTATGATTGTGATTGTATGATTGCGATAGTATGATTGTGATTGTATGATTGTGATTGTATGATTGTGATGTATGATTGTGATTGTATGATTGTGAAAGTACGATTGTGATGGTATGATTGTGATTGTATGAATATGATTGTATGATTGTGATTGCATGATTGTGATTGTACGATTGTGATTGTATGATTGTGATTGTCTGATTGTGGTTGTATGATTGTGATTGTATGATTGTGATTGTATGATTGTGATTGTATGATTGTGATTGTATGATTGTATTTGGGAGATTGTATTTGGGATATTGTAATTGTATGATTGCGATTGTATGATTGTGATTGTATGATTGTGATGTATGATTGTAATTGTATGATTATGATTGTATGATTGTGATTGTATGATTGTGATTGTATGACTGTGATTGTATGATTGTAATTGTATGATTATGATTGTATGATTGTGATTGTATGATTGTGATGGTATGATTGTGATTGTATGACTGTGATTGTATGATTGTGATTGTATGATTGTGATTGTATGATTGTGAAAGTATGATTGTGATGGTATGATTGTGATTGTATGGTTGTGATTGTATGATTGTGATTGTATGAGTGTGATTGTCTGATTGTGGCTGTGCGATTGTGATTGTACGATTGTGATTGTACGATTGTTATTGAATGATTGTGATTGTATGATTCTGATTGTATGATTGTGATTGCATGATTGTGATTGTATGATTGTGATTGCATGATTTTGAATGTATGACTGTGATTGTATGATTGTGATTGCATGATTGTGATTGTATGATTGTGATTGTATGATTGCGATTGTATGAATGCGATTGTATGATTGTGCTTGTATGATTGTGATTGTATGATTGTGATGTATGATTCTAATTGTATGATTGTGATTGTATGATTGTGAATGTACGATTGTGATTGTATGATTGTGATTGTATGATTATGATTGTATTTTTGTGATTGTATGATTGTGATTGTATGATTGTGATTGTATGATTGTGATTGCATGATTGTGATTGTATGATTGTGATTGCATGATTTTGAATGTATGATTGTGATTGTATGATTGTGATTGTATGATTGTGATCGTATGATTGTGATTGTATGATTGTGATGGTATGATTGTGATTGTATGACTGTGATTGTATGATTGTGATTGTATGATTGTGATTGTATGATTGTGATTGTATGACTGTGACTGTATGATTGTGATTGTATGATTGTAATTGTATGATTGTGAAGGTACGATTGTGATGGTATGATTGTGATTGTATGAATATGATTGTATGATTGTGATTGCATGATTGTGATTGTATGATTGTGATTGCATGATTTTGAATGTATGATTGTGGTTGTATGATTGTGATTGTATGATTGTGATCGTATGATTGTGATTGTATGATTGTGATTGTATGATTGCGATAGTATGATTGTGATTGTATGATTGTGATTGTATGATTGTGATGTATGATTGTGATTGTATGATTGTGAAAGTACGATTGTGATGGTATGATTGTGATTGTATGAATATGATTGTATGATTGTGATTGCATGATTGTGATTGTATGATTGTGATTGTATGATTGTGATTGTCTGATTGTGGTTGTATGATTGTGATTGTATGATTGTGATTGTATGATTGTGATTGTATGATTGTGATTGTATGATTGTATTTGGGAGATTGTATTTGGGAGATTGTATTTGGGATATTGTAATTGTATGATTGCGATTGTATGATTGTGATTGTATGATTGTGATGTATGATTGTAATTGTATGATTATGATTGTATGATTGTGATTGTATGATTGTGATTGTATGACTGTGATTGTATGATTGTAATTGTATGATTATGATTGTATGATTGTGATTGTATGATTGTGATGGTATGATTGTGATTGTATGACTGTGATTGTATGATTGTGATTGTATGATTGTGATTGTATGATTGTGATTGTATGATTGTGATTGAATGATTGTGATTGTATGATTGTGATTGTATGATTGTGATTGTATGATTGTGATTGTATGATTGTGATTGTATGAATGTATTTGGGATATTGTAATTGTATGATTGCGATTTTATGATTGTGATTGTATGATTGTGATTGTATGATTGTGATTGTATGACTGTGATTGTATGATTGTGATTGTATGATTGTAATTGTATGATTGTGAAGGTACGATTGTGATGGTATGATTGTGATTGTATGAATATGATTGTATGATTGTGATTGCATGATTGTGATTGTATGATTGTGATTGCATGATTTTGAATGTATGATTGTGATTGTATGATTGTGATTGTATGATTGTGATCGTATGATTGTGATTGTATGATTGTGATTGTATGATTGCGATAGTATGATTGTGATTGTATGATTGTGATTGTATGATTGTGATGTATGATTGTGATTGTATGATTGTGAAAGTACGATTGTGATGGTATGATTGTGATTGTATGAATATGATTGTATGATTGTGATTGCATGATTGTGATTGTATGATTGTGATTGTATGATTGTGATTGTCTGATTGTGGTTGTATGATTGTGATTGTATGATTGTGATTGTATGATTGTGATTGTATGATTGTGATTGTATGATTGTATTTGGGAGATTGTATTTGGGGTATTGTAATTGTATGATTGCGATTGTATGATTGTGATTGTATGATTGTGATGTATGATTGTAATTGTATGATTATGATTGTATGATTGTGATTGTATGATTGTGATTGTATGACTGTGATTGTATGATTGTAATTGTATGATTATGATTGTATGATTGTGATTGTATGATTGTGATGGTATGATTGTGATTGTATGACTGTGATTGTATGATTGTGATTGTATGATTGTGATTGTATGATTGTGAAAGTATGATTGTGATGGTATGATTGTGATTGTATGGTTGTGATTGTATGATTGTGATTGTATGAGTGTGATTGTCTGATTGTGGCTGTGCGATTGTGATTGTACGATTGTGATTGTACGATTGTTATTGAATGATTGTGATTGTATGATTCTGATTGTATGATTTTGATTGCATGATTGTGATTGTATGATTGTGATTGCATGATTTTGAATGTATGACTGTGATTGTATGATTGTGATTGCATGATTGTGATTGTATGATTGTGATTGTATGATTGTGATTGTATGATTGCGATTGTATGATTGTGATTGTATGATTATGATTGTATTTTTGTGATTGTATGATTGTGATTGTATGATTGTGATTGTATGACTGTGATTGTATGATTGTGATTGTATGATTGCGATTGTATGAATGCGATTGTATGATTGTGATTGTATGATTGCGATTGTATGATTGTGATTGTATGATTGTATTTGGGAGATTGTATTTGGGAGATTGTAATTGTATGATTGCGATTGTATGATTGTGATTGTATGATTGTGATTGTATGATTGTAAATGGGAGATTGTAGTTGGGAGATTGTATTTGGGAGATTGTATTTGGGAGATTGTAATTGTATGATTGCGGTTGTATGATTGTGATTGTATGATTGCGATGGTATGATTGTGATTGTATGATTGCGATTGTATGATTGTGATTGTATGATTATGATTGTATTTTTGTGATTGTAAGATTGTGATTGTATGATTGTGATTGTATGATTGTGATTGTATGATTGCGATTGTATGAATGCGATAGTATGATTGTGATTGCATAATTGTGATTGTATGATTGTGATTGTATGATTGTGATTGTCTAATTGTGGTTGTATGATTGTGATTGTATGATTGTGATTGTATGATTGTGATTGTATGATTGTGATTGTATGATTGTATTTGCGAGATTGTATTTGGGATATTGTAATTGTATGATTGCGATTGTATGATTGTAATTGTATGATTATGATTGTATGATTGTGATTGTATGATTGTGATGGTATGATTGTGATTGTATGATTGCGATAGTATGATTGTGATTGTATGATTGTGATTGTATTATTGCGATTGTATGATTGTGATTGTATGATTGTGATTGTATGATTGTGATTGTATGATTGTGATTGTTTTATTGTGATTGTACGATTGTGATAGTATGATTGTATTTGGGAGATTGTATTTGGGATATTGTAATCGTATGATTGCGATTGTATGATTGTGATTGTATGATTGTGATGTATGATTGTAATTGTATGATTATGATTGTTTGATTGTGATTGTATGATTGAGATTGTGTGATTGTGATTGTATGCTTGCGATTGTATGAATGCGATTGTATGATTGTGATTGTATGATTGTGATGTATGATTGTAATTGTATGATTATGATTGTTTGATTGTGATTGTATGATTGAGATTGTGTGATTGTGATTGTATGCTTGCGATTGTATGAATGCGATTGTATGATTGTGATTGTATGATTGTGATTGTATGATTGTGATTGTATGACTGCGATTGTATGATTGTGATTGTATGATTGTGATGTATGATTGTAATTGTATGATTATGATTGTATGATTGTGATTGTATGATTGTGATGGTATGATTGTGATTGTATGATTGCGATTGTATGATTGTATTTGGGAGATTGTAGTTGGGAGATTGTATTTGGGAGATTGTATTTGGGAGATTGTAATTGTATGATTGCGATTGTATGATTGTGATTGTATGATTGCGATTGTATGATTGTGATTGTATGATTATGATTGTATTTTTGAGATTATATGATTGTGATTGTATGATTGTGATTGTATGACTGTGATTGTATGATTGTGATTGTATGATTGTAATTGTATGATTGTGAAGGTACGATTGTGATGGTATGATTGTGATTGTATGAATATGATTGTATGATTGTGATTGCATGATTGTGATTGTATGATTGTGATTGCATGATTTTGAATGTATGATTGTGATTGTATGATTGTGATTGTATGATTGTGATCGTATGATTGTGATTGTATGATTGTGATTGTATGATTGCGATAGTATGATTGTGATTGTATGATTGTGATTGTATGATTGTGATGTATGATTGTGATTGTATGATTGTGAAAGTACGATTGTGATGGTATGATTGTGATTGTATGAATATGATTGTATGATTGTGATTGCATGATTGTGATTGTATGATTGTGATTGTATGATTGTGATTGTCTGATTGTGGTTGTATGATTGTGATTGTATGATTGTGATTGTATGATTGTGATTGTATGATTGTGATTGTATGATTGTATTTGGGAGATTGTATTTGGGGTATTGTAATTGTATGATTGCGATTGTATGATTGTGATTGTATGATTGTGATGTATGATTGTAATTGTATGATTATGATTGTATGATTGTGATTGTATGATTGTGATTGTATGACTGTGATTGTATGATTGTAATTGTATGATTATGATTGTATGATTGTGATTGTATGATTGTGATGGTATGATTGTGATTGTATGACTGTGATTGTATGATTGTGATTGTATGATTGTGATTGTATGATTGTGAAAGTATGATTGTGATGGTATGATTGTGATTGTATGGTTGTGATTGTATGATTGTGATTGTATGAGTGTGATTGTCTGATTGTGGCTGTGCGATTGTGATTGTACGATTGTGATTGTACGATTGTTATTGAATGATTGTGATTGTATGATTCTGATTGTATGATTTTGATTGCATGATTGTGATTGTATGATTGTGATTGCATGATTTTGAATGTATGACTGTGATTGTATGATTGTGATTGCATGATTGTGATTGTATGATTGTGATTGTATGATTGTGATTGTATGATTGCGATTGTATGATTGTGATTGTATGATTATGATTGTATTTTTGTGATTGTATGATTGTGATTGTATGATTGTGATTGTATGACTGTGATTGTATGATTGTGATTGTATGATTGCGATTGTATGAATGCGATTGTATGATTGTGATTGTATGATTGCGATTGTATGATTGTGATTGTATGATTGTGATGTATGATTGTAATTGTATGATTATGATTGTATGATTGTGATTGCATGATTGTGATTGTATGATTGTGATTGCATGATTTTGAATGTATGATTGTGATTGTATGATTGTGATTGTATGATTGTGATTGTATGATTGTGATTGCATGATTGTGATTGTATGATTGTGATAGTATGATTGTGATTGTATGATTGTGATTGTATGATTGTGATTGTATGATTGTGATTGTATGATTGTGATTGTATGATTGTATTTGGGAGATTGTATTTGGGAGATTGTAATTGTATGATTGCGATTGTATGATTGTGATTGTATGATTGTGATTGTATGATTGTAAATGGGAGATTGTAGTTGGGAGATTGTATTTGGGAGATTGTATTTGGGAGATTGTAATTGTATGATTGCGGTTGTATGATTGTGATTGTATGATTGCGATGGTATGATTGTGATTGTATGATTGCGATTGTATGATTGTGATTGTATGATTATGATTGTATTTTTGTGATTGTAAGATTGTGATTGTATGATTGTGATTGTATGATTGTGATTGTATGATTGCGATTGTATGAATGCGATAGTATGATTGTGATTGCATAATTGTGATTGTATGATTGTGATTGTATGATTGTGATTGTCTAATTGTGGTTGTATGATTGTGATTGTATGATTGTGATTGTATGATTGTGATTGTATGATTGTGATTGTATGATTGTATTTGCGAGATTGTATTTGGGATATTGTAATTGTATGATTGCGATTGTATGATTGTAATTGTATGATTATGATTGTATGATTGTGATTGTATGATTGTGATGGTATGATTGTGATTGTATGATTGCGATAGTATGATTGTGATTGTATGATTGTGATTGTATTATTGCGATTGTATGATTGTGATTGTATGATTGTGATTGTATGATTGTGATTGTATGATTGTGATTGTTTTATTGTGATTGTACGATTGTGATAGTATGATTGTATTTGGGAGATTGTATTTGGGATATTGTAATCGTATGATTGCGATTGTATGATTGTGATTGTATGATTGTGATGTATGATTGTAATTGTATGATTATGATTGTTTGATTGTGATTGTATGATTGAGATTGTGTGATTGTGATTGTATGCTTGCGATTGTATGAATGCGATTGTATGATTGTGATTGTATGATTGTGATGTATGATTGTAATTGTATGATTATGATTGTTTGATTGTGATTGTATGATTGAGATTGTGTGATTGTGATTGTATGCTTGCGATTGTATGAATGCGATTGTATGATTGTGATTGTATGATTGTGATTGTATGATTGTGATTGTATGACTGCGATTGTATGATTGTGATTGTATGATTGTGATGTATGATTGTAATTGTATGATTATGATTGTATGATTGTGATTGTATGATTGTGATGGTATGATTGTGATTGTATGATTGCGATTGTATGATTGTATTTGGGAGATTGTAGTTGGGAGATTGTATTTGGGAGATTGTATTTGGGAGATTGTAATTGTATGATTGCGATTGTATGATTGTGATTGTATGATTGCGATTGTATGATTGTGATTGTATGATTATGATTGTATTTTTGAGATTATATGATTGTGATTGTATGATTGTGATTGTATGATTGTGATTGTATGATTGTGATTGTATGATTGTGATTGTATGATTGCGATTGTATGAATGCGATTGTATGATTGTGATTGCATAATTGTGATTGTATGATTGTGATTGTATGATTGTGATTGTCTGATTGTGGTTGTATGATTGTGATTGTATGATTGTGATTGTATGATTGTGATTGTATGATTGTGATTGTATGATTGTGATTGTATGATTGTGATTGTATGATTGTTTTTGGGATATTGTAATTGTATGATTGCGATTGTATGATTGTGATTGTATGATTGTGATGTATGATTGTAATTGTATGATTATGATTGTATGATTGTGATTGTATGATTGTGATTGTATGACTGTGATTGTATGATTGTAATTGTATGATTATGATTGTATGATTGTGATTGTATGATTGTGATGGTATGATTGTGATTGTATGACTGTGATTGTATGATTGTGATTGTATGATTGTGATTGTATGATTGTGATTGTATGATTGTGAAAGTATGATTGTGATGGTATGATTATGATTGTATGATTGTGATTGTATGATTGTGATTGTATGAGTGTGATTGTCTGATTGTGGCTGTGCGATTGTGATTGTACGATTGTGATTGTATGATTGTGATTGTATGATTGTGATTGTATGATTGTGATTGTATGATTGTGATTGTATGATTGTGATTGTATGATTGTGATTGTATGATTGTGATTGTATGATTGTGATTGTATGATTGTGATTGTATGATTGTGATTGTATGATTGTGATTGTATGAGTGTGATTGTGTGATTGTGGTTGTGCGATTGAGATTATACGATTGTGATTGTACGATTGTGATTGAATGATTGTGATTGTATGATTATAATTGTATGATTGTGATTGCATGATTGTGATTGTATGATTGTGATTGCATGATTTTGAATGTATGATTGTGATTGTATGATTGTGGTTGTATGATTGTGATTGTATGATTGTGATTGTATGGTTGTGATTGTATGATTGTGATTGTATGATTGTGATTGTATGATTGTGATTGTATGATTGTGATAGTATGATTGTGATTGTATGATTGTGATTGTATGATTGTGATTGTATGATTCTGATTGTATGATTGTGATTGTATGATTGTATTTGGGAGATTGTATTTGGGAGATTGTAATTGTATGATTGCGATTGTATGATTGTGATTGTATGATTGCGATTGTATGATTGTGATTGTATGATTGTGATGTATGATTGTAATTGTATGATTATGATTGTATGATTGTGATTGTATGATTGTGATTGTATGATTGTGATTGTATGATTGTATTTGGGAGATTGTAGTTGGGAGATTGTATTTCGGAGATCGTATTTGCGAGATTGTAATTGTATGATTGCGATTGTATGATTGTGATTGTATGATTGCGATTGTATGATTGTGATTGTATGATTGTGATTGTATGATTGTGATTGTATGATTGTGATTGTATGATTGTGATTGTATGATTGTGATTGTATGATTGTGAATGTACGATTGTGATTGTATGATTGTGACTGTATGAATATGATTGTATGATTGTGATTGTATGATTGCGATAGTATGATTGTGATTGTATGATTGTGATTGTATGATTGTGATGTATGATTGTAATTGTATGATTATGATTGTATGATTGTGATTGTATGATTGAGATTGTATGATTGTGATTGTATGCTTGCGATTGTATGATTGTGATTGTATGATTGTATTTGGGAGATTGTATTTGGGATATTGTAATTTTATGATTGCGATTGTATGATTGTGATTGTATGATTGTGATGTATGATTCTAATTGTATGATTATGATTGTATGATTGTGATTGTATGATTGTGATAGTATGATTGTGATAGTATGATTGTGATTGTATGATTGTGATTGTATGATTGTGATTGTATGATTGTAATTGTATGATTGCGATTGTATGATTGTGATTGTATGATTGTGATTGTATGATTGTATTTGGGAGATTGTAGTTGGGAGATTGTATTTGGGAGATTGTATTTGGGAGATTGTAATTGTATGATTGCGGTTGTATGATTGTGATTGTATGATTGCGATTGTATGATTGTGGTTGTATGATTGTGATGTATGATTGTAATATTATGATTATGATTGTATGATTGTGATTGTATGATTGCGATTGTATGATTGTATTTGGGAGATTGTAGTTGGGAGATTGTATTTGGGAGATTGTATTTGGGAGATTATAATTGTATGATTGCGATTGTATGATTGTGATTGTATGATTGCGATTGTATGATTGTGATTGTATGGCTATGATTGTATTTTTGTGATTGTATGATTGTGATTGTATGATTGTGATTGTATGATTGTGATTGTATGATTGTGATTGTATGATTGCGATTGTATGAATGCGATTGTATGATTGTGATTGCATAATTGTGATTGTATGATTGTGATTGTATGATTGTGACTGTCTGATTGTGGTTGTATGATTGTGATTGTATGATTGTGATTGTATGATTGTGATTGTATGATTGTGATTGTATGATTGTGATTGTATGATTGTGATTGTATGATTGTGATTGTATGATTGTATTTGGGAGATTGTATTTGGGATATTGTAATTGTATGATTGCGATTGTATGATTGTGATTGTATGATTGCGATTGTATGATTGTGATTGTATGATTGTGATGTATGATTGTAATTGTATGATTGTGATTGTATGATTGTGATGTATGATTGTAATTGTATGATTATGATTGTATGATTGTGATTCTATGATTATGATTGTATGATTGTGATTGCATGATTGTGATTGTATGATTGTGATTGCATGATTTTGAATGTATGATTGTGATTGTATGATTGTGATTGTATGATTGTGATTGTATGATTGTGATTGTATGATTGTGATTGTATGATTGTGATTGTCTGATTGTGATTGTATGATTGTGATTGTATGATTGTGATTGTATGATTGTGAAAGTATGATTGTGATTGTATGATTGTGATTGTATGATTGTGATTGTATGATTGTGATTGTATGAGTGTGATTGTGTGATTGTGATTGCATGATTGTGATTGTATGATTGTGATTGCATGATTTTGAATGTATGATTGTGATTGTATGATTGTGATTGTATGATTGTGATTGTATGATTGTGATTGCATGATTGTGATTGTATGATTGTGATAGTATGATTGTGATTGTATGATTGTGATTGTATGATTGTGATTGTATGATTGTGATTGTATGATTGTATTTGGGAGATTGTATTTGGGAGATTGTAATTGTATGATTGCGATTGTATGATTGTGATTGTATGATTGTGATTGTATGATTGTAAATGGGAGATTGTAGTTGGGAGATTGTATTTGGGAGATTGTATTTGGGAGATTGTAATTGTATGATTGCGGTTGTATGATTGTGATTGTATGATTGCGATGGTATGATTGTGATTGTATGATTGCGATTGTATGATTGTGATTGTATGATTATGATTGTATTTTTGTGATTGTAAGATTGTGATTGTATGATTGTGATTGTATGATTGTGATTGTATGATTGCGATTGTATGAATGCGATAGTATGATTGTGATTGCATAATTGTGATTGTATGATTGTGATTGTATGATTGTGATTGTCTAATTGTGGTTGTATGATTGTGATTGTATGATTGTGATTGTATGATTGCGATTGTATGAATGCGATAGTATGATTGTGATTGCATAATTGTGATTGTATGATTGCGATTGTATGATTGTGATTGTATGATTATGATTGTATTTTTGTGATTGTAAGATTGTGATTGTATGATTGCGATTGTATGATTGTAATTGTATGATTATGATTGTATGATTGTGATTGTATGATTGTGATGGTATGATTGTGATTGTATGATTGCGATAGTATGATTGTGATTGTATGATTGTGATTGTATTATTGCGATTGTATGATTGTGATTGTATGATTGTGATTGTATGATTGTGATTGTATGATTGTGATTGTTTTATTGTGATTGTACGATTGTGATAGTATGATTGTATTTGGGAGATTGTATTTGGGATATTGTAATCGTATGATTGCGATTGTATGATTGTGATTGTATGATTGTGATGTATGATTGTAATTGTATGATTATGATTGTTTGATTGTGATTGTATGATTGAGATTGTATGATTGTGATTGTATGCTTGCGATTGTATGAATGCGATTGTATGATTGTGATTGTATGATTGTGATTGTATGATTGTGATTGTATGATTGCGATTGTATGATTGTGATTGTATGATTGTGATGTATGATTGTAATTGTATGATTACGATTGTATGATTGTGATTGTATGATTGTGATGGTATGATTGTGATTGTATGATTGCGATTGTATGATTGTATTTGGGAGATTGTAGTTGGGAGATTGTATTTGGGAGATTGTATTTGGGAGATTGTAATTGTATGATTGCGATTGTATGATTGTGATTGTATGATTGCGATTGTATGATTGTGATTGTATGATTATGATTGTATTTTTGAGATTATATGATTGTGATTGTATGATTGTGATTGTATGATTGTGATTGTATGATTGTGATTGTATGATTGCGATTGTATGAATGCGATTGTATGATTGTGATTGCATAATTGTGATTGTATGATTGTGATTGTATGATTGTGATTGTCTGATTGTGGTTGTATGATTGTGATTGTATGATTGTGATTGTATGATTGTGATTGTATGATTGTGATTGTATGATTGTTTTTGGGATATTGTAATTGTATGATTGCGATTGTATGATTGTGATTGTATGATTGTGATGTATGATTGTAATTGTATGATTATGATTGTATGATTGTGATTGTATGATTGTGATTGTATGACTGTGATTGTATGATTGTAATTGTATGATTATGATTGTATGATTGTGATTGTATGATTGTGATGGTATGATTGTGATTGTATGACTGTGATTGTATGATTGTGATTGTATGATTGTGATAGTTTGATTGTGATTGTATGATTGTGAAAGTATGATTGTGATGGTATGATTATGATTGTATGATTGTGATTGTATGATTGTGATTGTATGAGTGTGATTGTCTGATTGTGGCTGTGCGATTGTGATTGTACGATTGTGATTGTATGATTGTGATTGTATGATTGTTATTGTATGACTGTGATTGTATGATTGTGATTGTATGATTGTGATAGTATGATTGTGAAACTATGATTGTGATTGTATGATTGTGAAAGTATGATTGTGATTGTATGATTGTGATTGTATGATTGTGATTGTATGATTGTGATTGTATGATTGTGATTGTATGATTGTGATTGTATGATTGTGATTGTATGATTGTGATTGTATGATTGTGATAGTATGATTGTGATTATATGATTGTTATTGTATGACTGTGATTGTATGATTGTGATTGTATGATTGTGATAGTATGATTGTGAAACTATGATTGTGATTGTATGATTGTGATTGTATGATTGTGATTGTATGATTGTGATTGTATGATTGTGATTGTATGATTGTGATTGTCTGATTGTGGTTGTGCGATTGTGATTGTACGATTGTGATTGTACGATTGTGATAGTATGATTGTGATTGTATGATTGTGATTGTATGATTGTGATTGTATGATTGTGATTGTTTGATTGTATTTGGGAGATTGTATTTGGGAGATTGTTATTGTATGATTGCGATTGTATGATTGTGATTGTATGATTGCGATTGTATGATTGTGATTGTATGATTGTGATGTATGACTGTAATTGTATGATTATGATTGTATGATTGTGATTGTATGATTGAGATTGTATGATTGTGATTGTATGCTTGCGATTGTATGATTGTGATTGTATGATTGTGATTGTATGATTGTGATTGTATGATTGTGATTGTATGATTGTGATTGTATGATTGTGATTGTATGATTGTGATTGTATGATTGTGATTGTATGATTGTGATTGTATGATTGTGATTGTATGATTGTGATTGTATGATTGTGATTGTATGATTGTGATTGTATGAATGTATTTGGGATATTGTAATTGTATGATTGCGATTGTATGATTGTGATTGTATGATTGTGATTGTATGATTGTGATTGTATGACTGTGATTGTATGATTGTGATTGTATGATTGTAATTGTATGATTGTGAAGGTACGATTGTGATGGTATGATTGTGATTGTATGAATATGATTGTATGATTGTGATTGCATGATTGTGATTGTATGATTGTGATTGCATGATTTTGAATGTATGATTGTGATTGTATGATTGTGATTGTATGATTGTGATCGTATGATTGTGATTGTATGATTGTGATTGTATGATTGCGATAGTATGATTGTGATTGTATGATTGTTATTGTATGATTGTGATGTATGATTGTGATTGTATGATTGTGAAAGTACGATTGTGATGGTATGATTGTGATTGTATGAATATGATTGTATGATTGTGATTGCATGATTGTGATTGTATGATTGTGATTGTATGATTGTGATTGTCTGATTGTGGTTGTATGATTGTGATTGTATGATTGTGATTGTATGATTGTGATTGTATGATTGTGATTGTATGATTGTATTTGGGAGATTGTATTTGGGATATTGTAATTGTATGATTGCGATTGTATGATTGTGATTGTATGATTGTGATGTATGATTGTAATTGTATGATTATGATTGTATGATTGTGATTGTATGATTGTGATTGTATGACTGTGATTGTATGATTGTAATTGTATGATTATGATTGTATGATTGTGATTGTATGATTGTGATGGTATGATTGTGATTGTATGACTGTGATTGTATGATTGTGATTGTATGATTGTGATTGTATGATTGTGAAAGTATGATTGTGATGGTATGATTGTGATTGTATGGTTGTGATTGTATGATTGTGATTGTATGAGTGTGATTGTCTGATTGTGGCTGTGCGATTGTGATTGTACGATTGTGATTGTACGATTGTTATTGAATGATTGTGATTGTATGATTCTGATTGTATGATTGTGATTGCATGATTGTGATTGTATGATTGTGATTGCATGATTTTGAATGTATGACTGTGATTGTATGATTGTGATTGCATGATTGTGATTGTATGATTGTGATTGTATGATTGCGATTGTATGAATGCGATTGTATGATTGTGATTGCATAATTGTGATTGTATGATTGTGATTGTATGATTGTGATTGTATGATTGTGATTGTATGATTGTGATTGTATGATTGTGATTGTCTGATTGTGGTTGTATGATTGCGATTGTATGATTGTGATTGTATGATTGTGATTGTATGATTGTGAAAGTATGATTGTGATTGTATGATTGCGATTGTATGATTGTGATTGTATGATTGTGATTGTATGATTGTGATTGTATGATTGTGATTGTATGATTGTATTTGGGAGATTGTATTTGGGATATTGTAATTGTATGATTGCGATTGTATGATTGTGATTGTATGATTGTGATGTATGATTGTAATTGTATGATTATGATTGTATGATTGTGATTGTATGATTGTGATTGTATGACTGTGATTGTGTGATTGTAATTGTATGATTATGATTGTATGATTGTGATTGTATGATTGTGATGGTATGATTGTGATTGTGTGATTGCGATAGTATGATTGTGATTGTATGATTGTGATTGTATGATTGCGATTGTATGATTGTGATTGTATGATTGTGATGGTATGATTGTGATTGCATGATTGCGATAGTATGATTGTGATTGTATGATTGTGATTGTATGATTGTAATTGCATGATTATGATTGTATGATTGTGATTGTATGATTGCGATTGTATGATTGTGATTGTATGATTATGATTGTATTTTTGTGATTGTATGATTGTGATTGTATGATTGTGATTGTATGATTGTGATTGCATGATTGTGATTGTATGATTGTGATTGCATGTTTTTGAATGTATGATTGTGATTGTATGATTGTGATTGTATGATTGTGAACGTATGATTGTGATTGTATGATTGTGATTGTATGATTGCGATAGTATGATTGTGATTGTATGATTGTGATTGTATGATTGTGATGTATGATTCTAATTGTATGATTGTGATTGTATGATTGTGATGTATGATTCTAATTGTATGATTGTGATTGTATGATTGTGAATGTACGATTGTGATTGTATGATTGTGACTGTATGAATATGATTGTATGATTGTGATTGTATGATTGCGATAGTATGATTGTGATTGTATGATTGTGATTGTATGATTGCGATAGTATGATTGTGATTGTATGATTGTGATTGTATGATTGCGATTGTATGATTGTGATTGTATGATTGTGATGTATGATTCTAATTGTATGATTATGATTGTATGATTGTGATTGTATGATTGCGATTGTATGATTGTGATTGTATGATTGCGATTGTATGATTGTGATTGTATGGCTATGATTGTATGATTGCGATCGTATGATTGTGATTGTATGATTATGATTATATGATTGTGATTGTATGATTGCGATGGTATGAATGCGATTGTACGATTGTGATTGCATAATTGTGATTGTATGATTGTGATTGTATGATTGTGATTGTATGATTGTGATTGTCTGATTGTGGTTGTATGATTGTGATTGTATGATTGTGATTGTATGATTGTGATTGTATGATTGTATTTGGGAGATTGTATTTGGGATATTGTAATTGTATGTTTGCGATTGTATGATTGTGATTGTATGATTGTGATGTATGATTGTAATTGTATGATTATGATTGTATGATTGTGATTGTATGATTGTGATTGTATGACTGTGATTGTGTGATTGTAATTGTATGATTATGATTGTATGATTGTGATTGTATGATTGTGACGGTATGATTGTGATTGTGTGATTGCGATAGTATGATTGTGATTGTATGATTGTGATTGTATGATTGCGATTGTATGATTGTGATTGTATGATTGTGATGGTATGATTGTGATTGCATGATTGCGATAGTATGATTGTGATTGTATGATTGTGATTGTATGATTGTAATTGCATGATTATGATTGTATGATTGTGATTGTATGATTGCGATTGTATGATTGTGATTGTATGATTATGATTGTATTTTTGTGATTGTATGATTGTGATTGTATGATTGTGATTGTATGACTGTGATTGTATGATTGTGATTGTATGATTGCGATTGTATGAATGCGATTGTATGATTGTGATTGTATGATTGTGATTGTATGATTGTGATTGTATGATTGTGATTGTACGATTGTGATAGTATGATTGTATTTGGGAGATTGTATTTGGGATATTATAATTGTATGATTGCGATTGTATGATTGTGATTGTATGATTGTGATGTATGATTGTAATTGTATGATTATGATTGTTTGATTGTGATTGTATGATTGAGAATGTATGATTGTGATTGTGTGCTTGCGATTGTATGAATGTGAATGTATGATTGTGATTGTATGATTGTGATTGTATGATTGTGATTGTATGATTGTGATTGTATGATTGTGATAGTATGATTGTGATTGTATGATTGTGATTGTATGACTGTGATTGTATGATTGTGATTGTATGATTGTGATTGTATGATTGTGAAAGTACGATTGTGATGGTATGATTGTGATTGTATGAATATGATTGTATGATTGTGATTGCATGATTGTGATTGTATGATTGTGATTGCATGATTTTGAATGTATGATTGTGATTGTATGATTGTGGTTGTATGATTGTGATCGTATGATTGTGATTGTATGATTGTGATTGTATGATTGCGATAGTATGATTGTGATTGTATGATTGTGATGTATGATTGTAATTGTATGATTGTGATTGTATGATTGTGATTGTATGACTGTGATTGTATGAATGTGATTGTATGACTGTGATTGTATGATTGTGATTGTATGATTGTGATTGTATGTTTGTATAAGTATGATTGTGATGGTATGATTGTGATTGTATGATTGTGATTGTATGATTGTGATTGTATGAGTGTGATTGTCTGATTGTGGTTGTGCGATTGTGATTGTACGATTGTGATTGTACGATTGTTATTGAATGATTGTGATTGTATGATTCTGATTGTATGATTGTGATTGCATGATTGTGATTGTATGATTGTGATTGCATGATTTTGAATGTATGATTGTGATTGTATGATTGTGATTGTATGATTGCGATTGTATGAATGCGATTGTATGATTGTGATTGTATGATTGCGATTGTATGATTGTGATTGTATGATTGTGATGTATGATTGTAATTGTATGATTATGATTGTATGATTGTGATTGTATGATTGAGATTGTACGATTGTGATTGTATGATTGCGATTGTATGATTGTGATTGTATGATTGTGATTGTATGATTGTGATTGTATGATTGTGATTGTATGATTGTGATTGTATGATTGTGATTGTATGATTGTGATTGTATGATTGTGATTGTATGATTGTGATTGTATGATTGTGAATGTACGATTGTGATTGTATGATTGTGACTGTATGAATATGATTGTATGATTGTGATTGTATGATTGTGATGTATGATTGTAATTGTATGATTATGATTGTATGATTGTGATTGTATGATTGAGATTGTACGATTGTGATTGTATGATTGCGATTGTATGATTGTGATTGTATGATTGTGATTGTATGATTGTGATTGTATGATTGTGATTGTATGATTGTGATGTATGATTGTAATTGTATGATTATGATTGTATGATTGTGATTGTATGATAGAGATTGTATGATTGTGATTGTATGCTTGCGATTGTATGATTGTGATTGTATGATTGTATTTGGGAGATTGTATTTGGGATATTGTAATTTTATGATTGCGATTGTATGATTGTGATTGTATGATTGTGATGTATGATTCTAATTGTATGATTATGATTGTATGATTGTGATTGTATGATTGTGATAGTATGATTGTGATAGTATGATTGTGATTGTATGATTGTGATTGTATGATTGTGATTGTATGATTGTAATTGTATGATTGCGATTGTATGATTGTGATTGTATGATTGTGATTGTATGATTGTATTTGGGAGATTGTAGTTGGGAGATTGTATTTGGGAGATTGTATTTGGGAGATTGTAATTGTATGATTGCGGTTGTATGATTGTGATTGTATGATTGCGATTGTATGATTGTGATTGTATGATTGTGATGTATGATTGTAATATTATGATTATGATTGTATGATTGTGATTGTATGATTGCGATTGTATGATTGTATTTGGGAGATTGTAGTTGGGAGATTGTATTTGGGAGATTATAATTATATGATTGCGATTGTATGATTGTGATTGTATGATTGCGATTGTATGATTGTGATTGTATGGCTATGATTGTATTTTTGTGATTGTATGATTGTGATTGTATGATTGTGATTGTATGATTGTGATTGTATGATTGTGATTGTATGATTGCGATTGTATGAATGCGATTGTATGATTGTGATTGCATAATTGTGATTGTATGATTGTGATTGTATGATTGTGATTGTCTGATTGTGGTTGTATGATTGTGATTGTATGATTGTGATTGTATGATTGTGATTGTATGATTGTGATTGTATGATTGTGATTGTATGATTGTGATTGTATGATTGTGATTGTATGATTGTATTTGGGAGATTGTATTTGGGATATTGTAATTGTATGACTGCGATTGTATGATTGTGATTGTATGATTGCGATTGTATGATTGTGATTGTATGATTGTGATGTATGATTGTAATTGTATGATTGTGATTGTATGATTGTGATGTATGATTGTAATTGTATGATTATGATTGTATGATTGTGATTCTATGATTATGATTGTATGATTGTGATTGCATGATTGTGATTGTATGATTGTGATTGCATGATTTTGAATGTATGATTGTGATTGTATGATTGTGATTGTATGATTGTGATTGTATGATTGTGATTGTATGATTGTGATTGTATGATTGTGATTGTCTGATTGTGATTGTATGATTGTGATTGTATGATTGTGATTGTATGATTGTGAAAGTATGATTGTGATTGTATGATTGTGATTGTATGATTGTGATTGTATGATTGTGATTGTATGAGTGTGATTGTGTGATTGTGATTGCATGATTGTGATTGTATGATTGTGATTGCATGATTTTGAATGTATGATTGTGATTGTATGATTGTGATTGTATGATTGTGATTGTATGATTGTGATTGCATGATTGTGATTGTATGATTGTGATAGTATGATTGTGATTGTATGATTGTGATTGTATGATTGTGATTGTATGATTGTGATTGTATGATTGTGATTGTATGATTGTATTTGGGAGAATGTATTTGGGAGATTGTAATTGTATGATTGCGATTGTATGATTGTGATTGTATGATTGTGATTGTATGATTGTAAATGGGAGATTGTAGTTGGGAGATTGTATTTGGGAGATTGTATTTGGGAGATTGTAATTGTATGATTGCGGTTGTATGATTGTGATTGTATGATTGCGATGGTATGATTGTGATTGTATGATTGCGATTGTATGATTGTGATTGTATGATTATGATTGTATTTTTGTGATTGTAAGATTGTGATTGTATGATTGTGATTGTATGATTGTGATTGTATGATTGCGATTGTATGAATGCGATAGTATGATTGTGATTGCATAATTGTGATTGTATGATTGTGATTGTATGATTGTGATTGTCTAATTGTGGTTGTATGATTGTGATTGTATGATTGTGATTGTATGATTGTGATTGTATGATTGTGATTGTATGATTGTATTTGCGAGATTGTATTTGGGATATTGTAATTGTATGATTGCGATTGTATGATTGTAATTGTATGATTATGATTGTATGATTGTGATTGTATGATTGTGATGGTATGATTGTGATTGTATGATTGCGATAGTATGATTGTGATTGTATGATTGTGATTGTATTATTGCGATTGTATGATTGTGATTGTATGATTGTGATTGTATGATTGTGATTGTATGATTGTGATTGTTTTATTGTGATTGTACGATTGTGATAGTATGATTGTATTTGGGAGACTGTATTTGGGATATTGTAATCGTATGATTGCGATTGTATGATTGTGATTGTATGATTGTGATGTATGATTGTAATTGTATGATTATGATTGTTTGATTGTGATTGTATGATTGAGATTGTATGATTGTGATTGTATGCTTGCGATTGTATGAATGCGATTGTATGATTGTGATTGTATGATTGTGATTGTATGATTGTGATTGTATGATTGCGATTGTATGATTGTGATTGTATGATTGTGATGTATGATTGTAATTGTATGATTATGATTGTATGATTGTGATTGTATGATTGTGATGGTATGATTGTGATTGTATGATTGCGATTGTATGATTGTATTTGGGAGATTGTAGTTGGGAGATTGTATTTGGGAGATTGTATTTGGGAGATTGTAATTGTATGATTGCGATTGTATGATTGTGATTGTATGATTGCGATTGTATGATTGTGATTGTATGATTATGATTGTATTTTTGAGATTATATGATTGTGATTGTATGATTGTGATTGTATGATTGTGATTGTATGATTGTGATTGTATGATTGTGATTGTATGATTGTGATTGTATGATTGCGATTGTATGAATGCGATTGTATGTTTGTGATTGCATAATTGTGATTGTATGATTGTGATTGTATGATTGTGATTGTCTGATTGTGGTTGTATGATTGTGATTGTATGATTGTGATTGTATGATTGTGATTGTATGATTGTGATTGTATGATTGTGATTGTATGATTGTTTTTGGGATATTGTAATTGTATGATTGCGATTGTATGATTGTGATTGTATGATTGTGACGTATGATTGTAATTGTATGATTATGATTGTATGATTGTGATTGTATGATTGTGATTGTATGACTGTGATTGTATGATTGTAATTGTATGATTATGATTGTATGATTGTGATTGTATGATTGTGATGGTATGATTGTGATTGTATGACTGTGATTGTATGATTGTGATTGTATGATTGTGATTGTATGATTGTGATTGTATGATTGTGAAAGTATGATTGTGATGGTATGATTATGATTGTATGATTGTGATTGTATGAGTGTGATTGTCTGATTGTGGCTGTGCGATTGTGATTGTACGATTGTGATTGTATGATTGTGATTGTATGATTGTGATTGTATGATTGTGATTGTATGATTGTGATTGTATGATTGTGATTGTATGATTGTGATTGTATGATTGTGATTGTATGATTGTGATTGTATGATTGTGATTGTATGATTGTGATTGTATGATTGTGATTGTATGATTGTGATTGTATGATTGTGATTGTATGATTGTGATTGTATGATTGTGATTGTATGAATGTATTTGGGATATTGTAATTGTATGATTGCGATTGTATGATTGTGATTGTATGATTGTGATTGTATGATTGTGATTGTATGATTGTGATTGTATGAGTGTGATTGTGTGACTGTGGTTGTGCGATTGAGATTATACGATTGTGATTGTACGATTGTGATTGAATGATTGTGATTGTATGATTATAATTGTATGATTGTGATTGCATGATTGTGATTGTATGATTGTGATTGCATGATTTTGAATGTATGATTGTGATTGTATGATTGTGGTTGTATGATTGTGATTGTATGATTGTGATTGTATGATTGTGATTGTATGATTGTGATTGTATGATTGTGATTGTATGATTGTGATTGTATGATTGTGATAGTATGATTGTGATTGTATGATTGTGATTGTATGATTGTGATTGTATGATTCTGATTGTATGATTGTGATTGTATGATTGTATTTGGGAGATTGTATTTGGGAGATTGTATTTGGGAGATTGTAATTGTATGATTGCGATTGTATGATTGTGATTGTATGATTGCGATTGTATGATTGTGATTGTATGATTGTGATGTATGATTGTAATTGTATGATTATGATTGTATGATTGTGATTGTATGATTGTGATTGTATGATTGTGATTGTATGATTGTATTTGGGAGATTGTAGTTGGGAGATTGTATTTCGGAGATTGTATTTGGGAGATTGTAATTGTATGATTGCGATTGTATGATTGTGATTGTATGATTGCGATTGTATGATTGTGATTGTATGATTGTGATTGTATGATTGTGATTGTATGATTGTGATTGTATGATTGTGATTGTATGATTGTGATTGTATGATTGTGAATGTACGATTGTGATTGTATGATTGTGACTGTATGAATATGATTGTATGATTGTGATTGTATGATTGCGATAGTATGATTGTGATTGTATGATTGTGATTGTATGATTGTGATGTATGATTGTAATTGTATGATTATGATTGTATGATTGTGATTGTATGATTGAGATTGTATGATTGTGATTGTATGCTTGCGATTGTATGATTGTGATTGTATGATTGTATTGGGAGATTGTATTTGGGATATTGTAATTTTATGATTGCGATTGTATGATTGTGATTGTATGATTGTGATGTATGATTCTAATTGTATGATTATGATTGTATGATTGTGATTGTATGATTGTGATAGTATGATTGTGATAGTATGATTGTGATTGTATGATTGTGATTGTATGATTGTGATTGTATGATTGTAATTGTATGATTGCGATTGTATGATTGTGATTGTATGATTGTGATTGTATGATTGTATTTGGGAGATTGTAGTTGGGAGATTGTATTTGGGAGATTGTATTTGGGAGATTGTAATTGTATGATTGCGGTTGTATGATTGTGATTGTATGATTGCGATTGTATGATTGTGGTTGTATGATTGTGATGTATGATTGTAATATTATGATTATGATTGTATGATTGTGATTGTATGATTGCGATTGTATGATTGTATTTGGGAGATTGTAGTTGGGAGATTGTATTTGGGAGATTGTATTTGGGAGATTATAATTGTATGATTGCGATTGTATGATTGTGATTGTATGATTGCGATTGTATGATCGTGATTGTATGGCTATGATTGTATTTTTGTGATTGTATGATTGTGATTGTATGATTGTGATTGTATGATTGTGATTGTATGATTGTGATTGTATGATTGCGATTGTATGAATGCGATTGTATGATTGTGATTGCATAATTGTGATTGTATGATTGTGATTGTATGATTGTGATTGTCTGATTGTGGTTGTATGATTGTGATTGTATGATTGTGATTGTATGATTGTGATTGTATGATTGTGATTGTATGATTGTATTTGGGAGATTGTATTTGGGATATTGTAATTGTATGATTGCGATTGTATGATTGTGATTGTATGATTGCGATTGTATGATTGTGATTGTATGATTGTGATGTATGATTGTAATTGTATGATTGTGATTGTATGATTGTGATGTATGATTGTAATTGTATGATTATGATTGTATGATTGTGATTCTATGATTATGATTGTATGATTGTGATTGCATGATTGTGATTGTATGATTGTGATTGCATGATTTTGAATGTATGATTGTGATTGTATGATTGTGATTGTATGATTGTGATTGTATGATTGTGATTGTATGATTGTGATTGTATGATTGTGATTGTATGATTGTGATTGTCTGATTGTGATTGTATGATTGTGATTGTATGATTGTGATTGTATGATTGTGATTGTATGATTGTGAAAGTATGATTGTGATTGTATGATTGTGATTGTATGATTGTGATTGTATGATTGTGATTGTATGAGTGTGATTGTGTGATTGTGATTGCATGATTGTGATTGTATGATTGTGATTGCATGATTTTGAATGTATGATTGTGATTGTATGATTGTGATTGTATGATTGTGATTGTATGATTGTGATTGCATGATTGTGATTGTATGATTGTGATAGTATGATTGTGATTGTATGATTGTGATTGTATGATTGTGATTGTATGATTGTGATTGTATGATTGTGATTGTATGATTGTATTTGGGAGATTGTATTTGGGAGATTGTAATTGTATGATTGCGATTGTATGATTGTGATTGTATGATTGTGATTGTATGATTGTAAATGGGAGATTGTAGTTGGGAGATTGTATTTGGGAGATTGTATTTGGGAGATTGTAATTGTATGATTGCGGTTGTATGATTGTGATTGTATGATTGCGATGGTATGATTGTGATTGTATGATTGCGATTGTATGATTGTGATTGTATGATTATGATTGTATTTTTGTGATTGTAAGATTGTGATTGTATGATTGTGATTGTATGATTGTGATTGTATGATTGCGATTGTATGAATGCGATAGTATGATTGTGATTGCATAATTGTGATTGTATGATTGTGATTGTATGATTGTGATTGTCTAATTGTGGTTGTATGATTGTGATTGTATGATTGCGATTGTATGAATGCGATAGTATGATTGTGATTGCATAATTGTGATTGTATGATTGCGATTGTATGATTGTGATTGTATGATTATGATTGTATTTTTGTGATTGTAAGATTGTGATTGTATGATTGCGATTGTATGATTGTAATTGTATGATTATGATTGTATGATTGTGATTGTATGATTGTGATGGTATGATTGTGATTGTATGATTGCGATAGTATGATTGTGATTGTATGATTGTGATTGTATTATTGCGATTGTATGATTGTGATTGTATGATTGTCATTGTATGATTGTGATTGTATGATTGTGATTGTTTTATTGTGATTGTACGATTGTGATAGTATGATTGTATTTGGGAGATTGTATTTGGGATATTGTAATCGTATGATTGCGATTGTATGATTGTGATTGTATGATTGTGATGTATGATTGTAATTGTATGATTATGATTGTTTGATTGTGATTGTATGATTGAGATTGTATGATTGTGATTGTATGCTTGCGATTGTATGAATGCGATTGTATGATTGTGATTGTATGATTGTGATTGTATGATTGTGATTGTATGATTGCGATTGTATGATTGTGATTGTATGATTGTGATGTATGATTGTAATTGTATGATTACGATTGTATGATTGTGATTGTATGATTGTGATGGTATGATTGTGATTGTATGATTGCGATTGTATGATTGTATTTGGGAGATTGTAGTTGGGAGATTGTATTTGGGAGATTGTATTTGGGAGATTGTAATTGTATGATTGCGATTGTATGATTGCGATTGTATGATTGTGATTGTATGATTGCGATTGTATGATTGTGATTGTATGATTATGATTGTATTTTTGAGATTATATGATTGTGATTGTATGATTGTGATTGTATGATTGTGATTGTATGATTGTGATTGTATGATTGCGATTGTATGAATGCGATTGTATGATTGTGATTGCATAATTGTGATTGTATGATTGTGATTGTATGATTGTGATTGTCTGATTGTGGTTGTATGATTGTGATTGTATGATTGTGATTGTATGATTGTGATTGTATGATTGTGATTGTATGATTGTTTTTGGGATATTGTAATTGTATGATTGCGATTGTATGATTGTGATTGTATGATTGTGATGTATGATTGTAATTGTATGATTATGATTGTATGATTGTGATTGTATGATTGTGATTGTATGACTGTGATTGTATGATTGTAATTGTATGATTATGATTGTATGATTGTGATTGTATGATTGTGATGGTATGATTGTGATTGTATGACTGTGATTGTATGATTGTGATTGTATGATTGTGATTGTATGATTGTGATTGTATGATTGTGAAAGTATGATTGTGATGGTATGATTATGATTGTATGATTGTGATTGTATGATTGTGATTGTATGAGTGTGATTGTCTGATTGTGGCTGTGCGATTGTGATTGTACGATTGTGATTGTATGATTGTGATTGTATGATTGTTATTGTATGACTGTGATTGTATGATTGTGATTGTATGATTGTGATAGTATGATTGTGAAACTATGATTGTGATTGTATGATTGTGAAAGTATGATTGTGATTGTATGATTGTGATTGTATGATTGTGATTGTATGATTGTGATTGTATGATTGTGATTGTATGACTGTGATTGTATGACTGTGATTGTATGATTGTGATTGTATGATTGTGATTGTATGATTGTGATAGTATGATTGTGATTATATGATTGTTATTGTATGACTGTGATTGTATGATTGTGATTGTATGATTGTGATAGTATGATTGTGAAACTATGATTGTGATTGTATGATTGTGATTGTATGATTGTGATTGTATGATTGTGATTGTATGATTGTGATTGTATGATTGTGATTGTCTGATTGTGGTTGTGCGATTGTGATTGTACGATTGTGATTGTACGATTGTGATAGTATGATTGTGATTGTATGATTGTGATTGTATGATTGTGATTGTATGATTGTGATTGTTTGATTGTATTTGGGAGATTGTATTTGGGAGATTGTAATTGTATGATTGCGATTGTATGATTGTGATTGTATGATTGCGATTGTATGATTGTGATTGTATGATTGTGATGTATGACTGTAATTGTATGATTATGATTGTATGATTGTGATTGTATGATTGAGATTGTATGATTGTGATTGTATGCTTGCGATTGTATGATTGTGATTGTATGATTGTGATTGTATGATTGTGATTGTATGATTGTGATTGTATGATTGTGATTGTATGATTGTGATTGTATGATTGTGATTGTATGATTGTGATTGTATGATTGTGATTGTATGATTGTGATTGTATGATTGTGATTGTATGATTGTGATTGTATGATTGTGATTGTATGAATGTATTTGGGATATTGTAATTGTATGATTGCGATTGTATGATTGTGATTGTATGATTGTGATTGTATGATTGTGATTGTATGACTGTGATTGTATGATTGTGATTGTATGATTGTAATTGTATGATTGTGAAGGTACGATTGTGATGGTATGATTGTGATTGTATGAATATGATTGTATGATTGTGATTGCATGATTGTGATTGTATGATTGTGATTGCATGATTTTGAATGTATGATTGTGATTGTATGATTGTGATTGTATGATTGTGATCGTATGATTGTGATTGTATGATTGTGATTGTATGATTGCGATAGTATGATTGTGATTGTATGATTGTGATTGTATGATTGTGATGTATGATTGTGATTGTATGATTGTGAAAGTACGATTGTGATGGTATGATTGTGATTGTATGAATATGATTGTATGATTGTGATTGCATGATTGTGATTGTATGATTGTGATTGTATGATTGTGATTGTCTGATTGTGGTTGTATGATTGTGATTGTATGATTGTGATTGTATGATTGTGATTGTATGATTGTGATTGTATGATTGTATTTGGGAGATTGTATTTGGGATATTGTAATTGTATGATTGCGATTGTATGATTGTGATTGTATGATTGTGATGTATGATTGTAATTGTATGATTATGATTGTATGATTGTGATTGTATGATTGTGATTGTATGACTGTGATTGTATGATTGTAATTGTATGATTATGATTGTATGATTGTGATTGTATGATTGTGATGGTATGATTGTGATTGTATGACTGTGATTGTATGATTGTGATTGTATGATTGTGATTGTATGATTGTGAAAGTATGATTGTGATGGTATGATTGTGATTGTATGGTTGTGATTGTATGATTGTGATTGTATGAGTGTGATTGTCTGATTGTGGCTGTGCGATTGTGATTGTACGATTGTGATTGTACGATTGTTATTGAATGATTGTGATTGTATGATTCTGATTGTATGATTGTGATTGCATGATTGTGATTGTATGATTGTGATTGCATGATTTTGAATGTATGACTGTGATTGTATGATTGTGATTGCATGATTGTGATTGTATGATTGTGATTGTATGATTGCGATTGTATGAATGCGATTGTATGATTGTGATTGCATAATTGTGATTGTATGATTGTGATTGTATGATTGTGATTGTATGATTGTGATTGTATGATTGTGATTGTATGATTGTGATTGTCTGATTGTGGTTGTATGATTGCGATTGTATGATTGTGATTGTATGATTGTGATTGTATGATTGTGAAAGTATGATTGTGATTGTATGATTGCGATTGTATGATTGTGATTGTATGATTGTGATTGTATGATTGTGATTGTATGATTGTGATTGTATGATTGTATTTGGGAGATTGTATTTGGGATATTGTAATTGTATGATTGCGATTGTATGATTGTGATTGTATGATTGTGATGTATGATTGTAATTGTATGATTATGATTGTATGATTGTGATTGTATGATTGTGATTGTATGACTGTGATTGTGTGATTGTAATTGTATGATTATGATTGTATGATTGTGATTGTATGATTGTGATGGTATGATTGTGATTGTGTGATTGCGATAGTATGATTGTGATTGTATGATTGTGATTGTATGATTGCGATTGTATGATTGTGATTGTATGATTGTGATGGTATGATTGTGATTGCATGATTGCGATAGTATGATTGTGATTGTATGATTGTGATTGTATGATTGTAATTGCATGATTATGATTGTATGATTGTGATTGTATGATTGCGATTGTATGATTGTGATTGTATGATTATGATTGTATTTTTGTGATTGTATGATTGTGATTGTATGATTGTGATTGTATGATTGTGATTGTATGATTGTGATTGTATGATTGTGATTGTATGATTGTGATTGTATGATTGTGAACGTATGATTGTGATTGTATGATTGTGATTGTATGATTGCGATAGTATGATTGTGATTGTATGATTGTGATTGTATGATTGTGATGTATGATTCTAATTGTATGATTGTGATTGTATGATTGTGAATGTACGATTGTGATTGTATGATTGTGACTGTATGAATATGATTGTATGATTGTGATTGTATGATTGCGATAGTATGATTGTGATTGTATGATTGTGATTGTATGATTGCGATAGTATGATTGTGATTGTATGATTGTGATTGTATGATTGTGATGTATGATTGTGATTGTATGATTGTGAAAGTACGATTGTGATGGTATGATTGTGATTGTATGAATATGATTGTATGATTGTGATTGCATGATTGTGATTGTATGATTGTGATTGTATGATTGTGATTGTCTGATTGTGGTTGTATGATTGTGATTGTATGATTGTGATTGTATGATTGTGATTGTATGATTGTGATTGTATGATTGTATTTGGGAGATTGTATTTGGGATATTGTAATTGTATGATTGCGATTGTATGATTGTGATTGTATGATTGTGATGTATGATTGTAATTGTATGATTATGATTGTATGATTGTGATTGTATGATTGTGATTGTATGACTGTGATTGTATGATTGTAATTGTATGATTATGATTGCATGATTTTGAATGTATGACTGTGATTGTATGATTGTGATTGCATGATTGTGATTGTATGATTGTGATTGTATGATTGCGATTGTATGAATGCGATTGTATGATTGTGATTGCATAATTGTGATTGTATGATTGTGATTGTATGATTGTCATTGTATGATTGTGATTGTATGATTGTGATTGTATGATTGTGATTGTCTGATTGTGGTTGTATGATTGCGATTGTATGATTGTGATTGTATGATTGTGATTGTATGATTGTGATTGTATGATTGTGATTGTATGATTGTGATTGTATGATTGTGATTGTATGATTGTGATTGTATGATTGTGATTGTATGATTGTATTTGGGAGATTGTATTTGGGATATTGTAATTGTATGATTGCGATTGTATGATTGTGATTGTATGATTGTGATGTATGATTGTAATTGTATGATTATGATTGTATGATTGTGATTGTATGATTGTGATTGTATGACTGTGATTGTGTGATTGTAATTGTATGATTATGATTGTATGATTGTGATTGTATGATTGTGATGGTATGATTGTGATTGTGTGATTGCGATAGTATGATTGTGATTGTATGATTGTGATTGTATGATTGCGATTGTATGATTGTGATTGTATGATTGTGATGGTATGATTGTGATTGCATGATTGCGATAGTATGATTGTGATTGTATGATTGTGATTGTATGATTGTAATTGCATGATTATGATTGTATGATTGTGATTGTATGATTGCGATTGTATGATTGTGATTGTATGATTATGATTGTATTTTTGTGATTGTATGATTGTGATTGTATGATTGTGATTGTATGATTGTGATTGCATGATTGTGATTGTATGATTGTGATTGCATGATTTTGAATGTATGATTGTGATTGTATGATTGTGATTGTATGATTGTGATCGTATGATTGTGATTGTATGATTGTGATTGTATGATTGCGATAGTATGATTGTGATTGTATGATTGTGATTGTATGATTGTGATGTATGATTCTAATTGTATGATTGTGATTGTATGATTGTGAATGTACGATTGTGATTGTATGATTGTGACTGTATGAATATGATTGTATGATTGTGATTGTATGATTGCGATAGTATGATTGTGATTGTATGATTGTGATTGTATGATTGTGATGTATGATTGTAATTGTATGATTATGATTGTATGATTGTGATTGTATGATTGAGATTGTATGATTGTGATTGTATGCTTGCGATTGTATGATTGTGATTGTATGATTGTATTTGGGAGATTGTATTTGGGATATTGTAATTTTATGATTGCGATTGTATGATTGTGATTGTATGGATGTGATGTATGATTCTAATTGTATGATTATGATTGTATGATTGTGATTGTATGATTGTGATAGTATGATTGTGATTGTATGATTGTGATTGTATGATTGTGATTGTATGATTGTAATTGTATGATTGCGATTGTATGATTGTGATTGTATGATTGTGATTGTATGATTGTATTTGGGAGATTGTAGTTGGGAGATTGTATTTGGGAGATTGTATTTGGGAGATTGTAATTGTATGATTGCGGTTGTATGATTGTGATTGTATGATTGCGATTGTATGATTGTGATTGTATGATTGTGATGTATGATTGTAATATTATGATTATGATTGTATGATTGTGATTGTATGATTGCGATTGTATGATTGTATTTGGGAGATTGTAGTTGGGAGATTGTATTTGGGAGATTGTATTTGGGAGATTATAATTGTATGATTGCGATTGTATGATTGTGATTGTATGATTGCGATTGTATGATTGTGATTGTATGGCTATGATTGTATTTTTGTGATTGTATGATTGTGATTGTATGATTGTGATTGTATGATTGCGATAGTATGATTGTGATTGTATGATTGTGATTGTATGATTGTGATGTATGATTGTGATTGTATGATTGTGAAAGTACGATTGTGATGGTATGATTGTGATTGTATGAATATGATTGTATGATTGTGATTGCATGATTGTGATTGTATGATTGTGATTGTATGATTGTGATTGTATGATTGTGATTGTCTGATTGTGGTTGTATGATTGTGATTGTATGATTGTGATTGTATGATTGTGATTGTATGATTGTGATTGTATGATTGTATTTGGGAGATTGTATTTGGGATATTGTAATTGTATGATTGCGATTGTATGATTGTGATTGTATGATTGTGATGTATGATTGTAATTGTATGATTATGATTGTATGATTGTGATTGTATGATTGTGATTGTATGACTGTGATTGTATGATTGTAATTGTATGATTATGATTGTATGATTGTGATTGTATGATTGTGATGGTATGATTGTGATTGTATGACTGTGATTGTATGATTGTGATTGTATGATTGTGATTGTATGATTGTGATTGTATGATTGTGAAAGTATGATTGTGATGGTATGATTGTGATTGTATGGTTGTGATTGTATGATTGTGATTGTATGAGTGTGATTGTCTGATTGTGGCTGTGCGATTGTGATTGTACGATTGTGATTGTACGATTGTTATTGAATGATTGTGATTGTATGATTCTGATTGTATGATTGTGATTGCATGATTGTGATTGTATGATTGTGATTGCATGATTTTGAATGTATGACTGTGATTGTATGATTGTGATTGCATGATTGTGATTGTATGATTGTGATTGTATGATTGCGATTGTATGAATGCGATTGTATGATTGTGATTGCATAATTGTGATTGTATGATTGTGATTGTATGATTGTGATTGTATGATTGTGATTGTATGATTGTGATTGTATGATTGTGATTGTCTGATTGTGGTTGTATGATTGCGATTGTATGATTGTGATTGTATGATTGTGATTGTATGATTGTGATTGTATGATTGTGATTGTATGATTGTGATTGTATGATTGTGATTGTATGATTGTGATTGTATGATTGTGATTGTATGATTGTATTTGGGAGATTGTATTTGGGATATTGTAATTGTATGATTGCGATTGTATGATTGTGATTGTATGATTGTGATGTATGATTGTAATTGTATGATTATGATTGTATGATTGTGATTGTATGATTGTGATTGTATGACTGTGATTGTGTGATTGTAATTGTATGATTATGATTGTATGATTGTGATTGTATGATTGTGATGGTATGATTGTGATTGTGTGATTGCGATAGTATGATTGTGATTGTATGATTGTGATTGTATGATTGTGATTGTATGATTGTGATTGTATGATTGTGATTGTATGATTGTGATTGTATGATTGTGATTGTATGATTGTGATTGTATGATTGTGATTGTATGATTGTGATTGCATAATTGTGATTGTATGATTGTGATTGTATGATTGTGATTGTATGATTGTGATTGTATGATTGTGATTGTATGATTGTGATTGTCTGATTGTGGTTGTATGATTGCGATTGTATGATTGTGATTGTATGATTGTGATTGTATGATTGTGAAAGTATGATTGTGATTGTATGATTGCGATTGTATGATTGTGATTGTATGATTGTGATTGTATGATTGTGATTGTATGATTGTGATTGTATGATTGTATTTGGGAGATTGTATTTGGGATATTGTAATTGTATGATTGCGATTGTATGATTGTGATTGTATGATTGTGATGTATGATTGTAATTGTATGATTATGATTGTATGATTGTGATTGTATGATTGTGATTGTATGACTGTGATTGTGTGATTGTAATTGTATGATTATGATTGTATGATTGTGATTGTATGATTGTGATGGTATGATTGTGATTGTGTGATTGCGATAGTATGATTGTGATTGTATGATTGTGATTGTATGATTGCGATTGTATGATTGTGATTGTATGATTGTGATGGTATGATTGTGATTGCATGATTGCGATAGTATGATTGTGATTGTATGATTGTGATTGTATGATTGTAATTGCATGATTATGATTGTATGATTGTGATTGTATGATTGCGATTGTATGATTATGATTGTATGATTATGATTGTATTTTTGTGATTGTATGATTGTGATTGTATGATTGTGATTGTATGATTGTGATTGTATGATTGTGATTGCATGATTGTGATTGTATGATTGTGATTGCATGTTTTTGAATGTATGATTGTGATTGTATGATTGTGATTGTATGATTGTGATTGTATGATTGTGAACGTATGATTGTGATTGTATGATTGTGATTGTATGATTGCGATAGTATGATTGTGATTTTATGATTGTGATTGTATGATTGTGATGTATGATTCTAATTGTATGATTGTGATTGTATGATTGTGAATGTACGATTGTGATTGTATGATTGTGACTGTATGAATATGATTGTATGATTGTGATTGTATGATTGCGATAGTATGATTGTGATTGTATGATTGTGATTGTATGATTGCGATAGTATGATTGTGATTGTATGATTGTGATTGTATGATTGTGATGTATGATTGTGATTGTATGATTGTGAAAGTACGATTGTGATGGTATGATTGTGATTGTATGAATATGATTGTATGATTGTGATTGCATGATTGTGATTGTATGATTGTGATTGTATGATTGTGATTGTCTGATTGTGGTTGTATGATTGTGATTGTATGATTGTGATTGTATGATTGTGATTGTATGATTGTGATTGTATGATTGTATTTGGGAGATTGTATTTGGGATATTGTAATTGTATGATTGCGATTGTATGATTGTGATTGTATGATTGTGATGTATGATTGTAATTGTATGATTATGATTGTATGATTGTGATTGTATGATTGTGATTGTATGACTGTGATTGTATGATTGTAATTGTATGATTATGATTGCATGATTTTGAATGTATGACTGTGATTGTATGATTGTGATTGCATGATTGTGATTGTATGATTGTGATTGTATGATTGCGATTGTATGAATGCGATTGTATGATTGTGATTGCATAATTGTGATTGTATGATTGTGATTGTATGATTGTGATTGTATGATTGTGATTGTATGATTGTGATTGTATGATTGTGATTGTATGATTGTGATTGTCTGATTGTGGTTGTATGATTGCGATTGTATGATTGTGATTGTATGATTGTGATTGTATGATTGTGATTGTATGATTGTGATTGTATGATTGTGATTGTATGATTGTGATTGTATGATTGTGATTGTATGATTGTGATTGTATGATTGTATTTGGGAGATTGTATTTGGGATATTGTAATTGTATGATTGCGATTGTATGATTGTGATTGTATGATTGTGATGTATGATTGTAATTGTATGATTATGATTGTATGATTGTGATTGTATGATTGTGATTGTATGACTGTGATTGTGTGATTGTAATTGTATGATTATGATTGTATGATTGTGATTGTATGATTGTGATGGTATGATTGTGATTGTGTGATTGCGATAGTATGATTGTGATTGTATGATTGTGATTGTATGATTGCGATTGTATGATTGTGATTGTATGATTGTGATGGTATGATTGTGATTGCATGATTGCGATAGTATGATTGTGATTGTATGATTGTGATTGTATGATTGTAATTGCATGATTATGATTGTATGATTGTGATTGTATGATTGCGATTGTATGATTGTGATTGTATGATTATGATTGTATTTTTGTGATTGTATGATTGTGATTGTATGATTGTGATTGTATGATTGTGATTGCATGATTGTGATTGTATGATTGTGATTGCATGATTTTGAATGTATGATTGTGATTGTATGATTGTGATTGTATGATTGTGATCGTATGATTGTGATTGTATGATTGTGATTGTATGATTGCGATAGTATGATTGTGATTGTATGATTGTGATTGTATGATTGTGATGTATGATTCTAATTGTATGATTGTGATTGTATGATTGTGATGTATGATTGTGATTGTATGATTGTGAAAGTACGATTGTGATGGTATGATTGTGATTGTATGACTATGATTGTATGATTGTGATTGCATGATTGTGATTGTATGATTGTGATTGTATGATTGTGATTGTCTGATTGTGGTTGTATGATTGTGATTGTATGATTGTGATTGTATGATTGTGATTGTATGATTGTGATTGTATGATTGTATTTGGGAGATTGTATTTGGGATATTGTAATTGTATGATTGCGATTGTATGATTGTGATTGTATGATTGTGATGTATGATTGTAATTGTATGATTATGATTGTATGATTGTGATTGTATGATTGTGATTGTATGACTGTGACTGTATGATTGTAATTGTATGATTATGATTGTATGATTGTGATTGTATGATTGTGATGGTATGATTGTGATTGTATGGTTGTGATTGTATGATTGTGATTGTATGAGTGTGATTGTCTGATTGTGGCTGTGCGATTGTGATTGTACGATTGTGATTGTACGATTGTTATTGAATGATTGTGATTGTATGATTCTGATTGTATGATTGTGATTGCATGATTGTGATTGTATGATTGTGATTGCATGATTTTGAATGTATGACTGTGATTGTATGATTGTGATTGCATGATTGTGATTGTATGATTGTGATTGTATGATTGCGATTGTATGAATGCGATTGTATGATTGTGATTGCATAATTGTGATTGTATGATTGTGATTGTATGATTGTGATTGTATGATTGTGATTGTATGATTGTGATTGTATGATTGTGATTGTCTGATTGTGGTTGTATGATTGCGATTGTATGATTGTGATTGTATGATTGTGATTGTATGATTGTGATTGTATGATTGTGATTGTATGATTGTGATTGTATGATTGTGATTGTATGATTGTGATTGTATGATTGTGATTGTATGATTGTGATTGTATGATTGTGATTGTATGACTGTGATTGTGTGATTGTAATTGTATGATTATGATTGTATGATTGTGATTGTATGATTGTGATGGTATGATTGTGATTGTGTGATTGCGATAGTATGATTGTGATTGTATGATTGTGATTGTATGATTGCGATTGTATGATTGTGATTGTATGATTGTGATGGTATGATTGTGATTGCATGATTGCGATAGTATGATTGTGATTGTATGATTGTGATTGTATGATTGTAATTGCATGATTATGATTGTATGATTGTGATTGTATGATTGCGATTGTATGATTGTGATTGTATGATTATGATTGTATTTTTGTGATTGTATGATTGTGATTGTATGATTGTGATTGTATGATTGTGATTGCATGATTGTGATTGTATGATTGTGATTGCATGATTTTGAATGTATGATTGTGATTGTATGATTGTGATTGTATGATTGTGATCGTATGATTGTGATTGTATGATTGTGATTGTATGATTGCGATAGTATGATTGTGATTGTATGATTGTGATTGTATGATTGTGATGTATGATTCTAATTGTATGATTGTGATTGTATGATTGTGAATGTACGATTGTGATTGTATGATTGTGACTGTATGAATATGATTGTATGATTGTGATTGTATGATTGCGATAGTATGATTGTGATTGTATGATTGTGATTGTATGATTGTGATGTATGATTGTAATTGTATGATTATGATTGTATGATTGTGATTGTATGATTGAGATTGTATGATTGTGATTGTATGCTTGCGATTGTATGATTGTGATTGTATGATTGTATTTGGGAGATTGTATTTGGGATATTGTAATTTTATGATTGCGATTGTATGATTGTGATTGTATGATTGTGATGTATGATTCTAATTGTATGATTATGATTGTATGATTGTGATTGTATGATTGTGATAGTATGATTGTGATTGTATGATTGTGATTGTATGATTGTGATTGTATGATTGTAATTGTATGATTGCGATTGTATGATTGTGATTGTATGATTGTGATTGTATGATTGTATTTGGGAGATTGTAGTTGGGAGATTGTATTTGGGAGATTGTATTTGGGAGATTGTAATTGTATGATTGCGGTTGTATGATTGTGATTGTATGATTGCGATTGTATGATTGTGATTGTATGATTGTGATGTATGATTGTAATATTATGATTATGATTGTATGATTGTGATTGTATGATTGCGATTGTATGATTGTATTTGGGAGATTGTAGTTGGGAGATTGTATTTGGGAGATTGTATTTGGGAGATTATAATTGTATGATTGCGATTGTATGATTGTGATTGTATGATTGCGATTGTATGATTGTGATTGTATGGCTATGATTGTATTTTTGTGATTGTATGATTGTGATTGTATGATTGTGATTGTATGATTGTGATTGTATGATTGTGATTGTATGATTGCGATGTATGAATGCGATTGTATGATTGTGATTGCATAATTGTGATTGTATGATTGTGATTGTATGATTGTGATTGTCTGATTGTGGTTGTATGATTGTGATTGTATGATTGTGATTGTATGATTGTGATTGTATGATTGTGATTGTATGATTGTGATTGTATGATTGTGATTGTATGATTGTGATTGTATGATTGTGATTGTATGATTGTATTTGGGAGATTGTATTTGGGATATTGTAATTGTATGATTGCGATTGTATGATTGTGATTGTATGATTGCGATTGTATGATTGTGATTGTATGATTGTGATGTATGATTGTAATTGTATGATTGTGATTGTATGATTGTGATGTATGATTGTAATTGTATGATTATGATTGTATGATTGTGATTGTATGATTATGATTGTATGATTGTGATTGCATGATTGTGATTGTATGATTGTGATTGCATGATTTTGAATGTATGATTGTGATTGTATGATTGTGATTGTATGATTGTGATTGCATGATTGTGATTGTATGATTGTGATTGTATGATTGTGATTGTCTGATTGTGATTGTATGATTGTGATTGTATGATTGTGATTGTATGATTGTGATTGTATGATTGTGAAAGTATGATTGTGATTGTATGATTGTGATTGTATGATTGTGATTGTATGATTGTGATTGTATGAGTGTGATTGTGTGATTGTGGTTGTGCGATTGAGATTGTACGATTGTGATTGTACGATTGTGATTGAATGATTGTGATTGTATGATTATGATTGTATGATTGTGATTGCATGATTGTGATTGTATGATTGTGATTGCATGATTTTGAATGTATGATTATGATTGTATGATTGTGATTGTATGATTATGATTGTATGATTGTGATTGCATGATTGTGATTGTATGATTGTGATAGTATGATTGTGATTGTATGATTGTGATTGTATGATTGTGATTGTATGATTGTGATTGTATGATTGTGATTGTATGATTGTATTTGGGAGATTGTATTTGGGAGATAGTATTTGGGAGATTGTAATTGTATGATTGCGATTGTATGATTGTGATTGTATGATTGTGATTGTATGATTGTATTTGGGAGATTGTAGTTGGGAGATTGTATTTGGGAGATTGTATTTGGGAGATTGTAATTGTATGATTGCGGTTGTATGATTGTGATTGTATGATTGCGATGGTATGATTGTGATTGTATGATTGCGATTGTATGATTGTGATTGTATGATTATGATTGTATTTTTGTGATTGTAAGATTGTGATTGTATGATTGTGATTGTATGATTGTGATTGTATGATTGCGATTGTATGAATGCGATTGTATGATTGTGATTGCATAATTGTGATTGTATGATTGTGATTGTATGATTGTGATTGTCTAATTGTGGTTGTATGATTGTGATTGTATGATTGTGATTGTATGATTGTGATTGTATGATTGTGATTGTATGATTGTGATTGTATGATTGTGATTGTATGATTGTGATTGTATGATTGTGATTGTATGATTGTGATTGTATGATTGTGATTGTCTGATTGTGATTGTATGATTGTGATTGTATGATTGTGAATTTATGATTGTGAAAGTATGATTGTGATTGTATGATTGTGATTGTATGATTGTGATTGTATGATTGTGATTGTATGAGTGTGATTGTGTGATTGTGATTGCATGATTGTGATTGTATGATTGTGATTGCATGATTTTGAATGTATGATTGTGATTGTATGATTGTGATTGTATGATTGTGATTGTATGATTGTGATTGCATGATTGTGATTGTATGATTGTGATTGTATGCTTGCGATTGTATGATTGTGATTGTATGATTGTGATTGTATGATTGTGATTGTATGATTGTGATTGTATGATTGTGATTGTATGATTGTGATTGTATGATTGTGATTGTATGATTGTGATTGTATGATTGTGATTGTATGATTGTGATTGTATGATTGTGATTGTATGAATGTATTTGGGATATTGTAATTGTATGATTGCGATTGTATGATTGTGATTGTATGATTGTGATTGTATGATTGTGATTGTATGACTGTGATTGTATGATTGTGAATGTATGATTGTAATTGTATGATTGTGAAGGTACGATTGTGATGGTATGATTGTGATTGTATGAATATGATTGTATGATTGTGATTGCATGATTGTGATTGTATGATTGTGATTGCATGATTTTGAATGTATGATTGTGATTGTATGATTGTGGTTGTATGATTGTGATTGTATGATTGTGATTGTATGATTGTGATTGTATGATTGTGATTGTATGATTGTATTTGGGAGATTGTATTTGGGATATTGTAATTGTATGATTGCGATTGTATGATTGTGATTGTATGATTGTGATGTATGATTGTAATTGTATGATTATGATTGTATGATTGTGATTGTATGATTGTGATTGTATGACTGTGATTGTATGATTGTAATTGTATGATTATGATTGTATGATTGTGATTGTATGATTGTGATGGTATGATTGGGATTGTATGACTGTGATTGTATGATTGTGATTGTATGATTGTGATTGTATGATTGTGAAAGTATGATTGTGATGGTATGATTGTGATTGTATGGTTGTGATTGTATGATCGTGATTGTATGAGTGTGATTGTCTGATTGTGGCTGTGCGATTGTGATTGTACGATTGTGATTGTACGATTGGTATTGAATGATTGTGATTGTATGATTCTGATTGTATGATTGTGATTGCATGATTGTGATTGTATGATTGTGATTGCATGATTTTGAATGTATGACTGTGATTGTATGATTGTGATTGCATGATTGTGATTGTATGATTGTGATTGTATGATTGCGATTGTATGAATGCGATTGTGTGATTGCGATAGAATGATTGTGATTGTATGATTGTGATTGTATGATTGCGATTGTATGATTGTGATTGTATGATTGTGATGGTATGATTGTGATTGCATGATTGCGATAGTATGATTGTGATTGTATGATTGTGATTGTATGATTGTAATTGCATGATTATGATTGTATGATTGTGATTGTATGGTTGTGATTGTATGATCGTGATTGTATGAGTGTGATTGTCTGATTGTGGCTGTGCGATTGTGATTGTACGATTGTGATTGTACGATTGGTATTGAATGATTGCGATAGTATGATTGTGATTGTATGATTGTGATTGTATGATTGTGATGTATGATTCTAATTGTATGATTGTGATTGTATGATTGTGAATGTACGATTGTGATTGTATGATTGTGACTGTATGAATATGATTGTATGATTGTGATTGTATGATTGCGATAGTATGATTGTGATTGTATGATTGTGATTGTATGATTGCGATAGTATGATTGTGATTGTATGATTGTGATTGTATGATTGTGATGTATGATTGTGATTGTATGATTGTGAAAGTACGATTGTGATGGTATGATTGTGATTGTATGAATATGATTGTATGATTGTGATTGCATGATTGTGATTGTATGATTGTGATTGTATGATTGTGATTGTCTGATTGTGGTTGTATGATTGTGATTGTATGATTGTGATTGTATGATTGTGATTGTATGATTGCGATAGTATGATTGTGATTGTATGATTGTGATTGTATGATTGTGATTGTATGATTGTGATTGTATGATTGTATTTGGGAGATTGTATTTGGGATATTGTAATTGTATGATTGTGATGGTATGATTGTGATTGTATGACTGTGATTGTATGATTGTGATTGTATGATTGTGATTGTATGATTGTGATTGTATGATTGTGAAAGTATGATTGTGATGGTATGATTATGATTGTATGATTGTGATTGTATGATTGTGATTGTATGAGTGTGATTGTCTGATTGTGGCTGTGCGATTGTGATTGTACGATTGTGATTGTATGATTGTGATTGTATGATTGTTATTGTATGACTGTGATTGTATGATTGTGATTGTATGATTGTGATAGTATGATTGTGAAACTATGATTGTGATTGTATGATTGTGAAAGTATGATTGTGATTGTATGATTGTGATTGTATGATTGTGATTGTATGATTGTGATTGTATGATTGTGATTGTATGATTGTGATTGTATGATTGTGATTGTATGATTGTGATTGTATGATTGTGATTGTATGATTGTGATTGTATGATTGTGATTGTATGATTGTGATTGTATGATTGTGATAGTATGATTGTGATTATATGATTGTTATTGTATGACTGTGATTGTATGATTGTGATTGTATGATTGTGATTGTATGATTGTGATTGTATGATTGTGAAACTATGATTGTGATTGTATGATTGTGATTGTATGATTGTGATTGTATGATTGTGATTGTATGATTGTGATTGTATGATTGTGATTGTATGATTGTGATAGTATGATTGTGATTATATGATTGTTATTGTATGACTGTGATTGTATGATTGTGATTGTATGATTGTGATTGTCTGATTGTGGTTGTGCGATTGTGATTGTACGATTGTGATTGTACGATTGTGATAGTATGATTGTGCTTGTATGATTGTGATTGTATGATTGTGATTGTATGATTGTGATTGTTTGATTGTATTTGGGAGATTGTATTTGGGAGATTGTAATTGTATGATTGCGATTGTATGATTGTGATTGTATGATTGCGATTGTATGATTGTGATTGTATGATTGTGATGTATGACTGTAATTGTATGATTATGATTGTATGATTGTGATTGTATGATTGTGATTGTATGATTGTGATTGTATGATTGTGATTGTATGATTGTGATTGTATGATTGTGATTGTATGATTGTGATTGTATGATTGTGATTGTATGATTGTGATTGTATGATTGTGATTGTATGATTGTGATTGTATGATTGTGATTGTATGATTGTGATTGTCTGATTGTGGTTGTGCGATTGTGATTGTACGATTGTGATTGTACGATTGTGATAGTATGATTGTGCTTGTATGATTGTGATTGTATGATTGTGATTGTATGATTGTGATTGTTTGATTGTATTTGGGAGATTGTATTTGGGAGATTGTAATTGTATGATTGCGATTGTATGATTGTGATTGTATGATTGCGATTGTATGATTGTGATTGTATGATTGTGATGTATGACTGTAATTGTATGATTATGATTGTATGATTGTGATTGTATGATTGTGATTGTATGATTGTGATTGTATGATTGTGATTGTATGATTGTGATTGTATGATTGTGATTGTATGATTGTGATTGTATGATTGTGATTGTATGATTGCGATTGTATGATTGTGATTGTATGATTGTGATTGTATGATTGTGATTGTATGATTGTGATTGTATGACTGTGATTGTATGATTGTGATTGTATGATTGTAATTGTATGATTGTGAAGGTACGATTGTGATGGTATGATTGTGATTGTATGAATATGATTGTATGATTGTGATTGCATGATTGTGATTGTATGATTGTGATTGCATGATTTTGAATGTATGATTGTGATTGTATGATTGTGATTGTATGATTGTGATCGTATGATTGTGATTGTATGATTGTGATTGTATGATTGCGATAGTATGATTGTGATTGTATGATTGTGATTGTATGATTGTGATGTATGATTGTGATTGTATGATTGTGAAAGTACGATTGTGATGGTATGATTGTGATTGTATGAATATGATTGTATGATTGTGATTGCATGATTGTGATTGTATGATTGTGATTGTATGATTGTGATTGTCTGATTGTGGTTGTATGATTGTGATTGTATGATTGTGATTGTATGATTGTGATTGTATGATTGTGATTGTATGATTGTATTTGGGAGATTGTATTTGGGATATTGTAATTGTATGATTGCGATTGTATGATTGTGATTGTATGATTGTGATGTATGATTGTAATTGTATGATTATGATTGTATGATTGTGATTGCATGATTGTGATTGTATGATTGTGATTGTATGATTGTGATTGTCTGATTGTGGTTGTATGATTGTGATTGTATGATTGTGATTGTATGATTGTGATTGTATGATTGTGATTGTATGATTGTATTTGGGAGATTGTATTTGGGATATTGTAATTGTATGATTGCTATTGTATGATTGTGATTGTATGATTGTGATGTATGATTGTAATTGTATGATTATGATTGTATGATTGTGATTGTATGATTGTGATTGTATGACTGTGATTGTATGATTGTAATTGTATGATTATGATTGTATGATTGTGATTGTATGATTGTGATGGTATGATTGTGATTGTATGACTGTGATTGTATGATTGTGATTGTATGATTGTGATTGTATGATTGTGAAAGTATGATTGTGATGGTATGATTGTGATTGTATGGTTGTGATTGTATGATTGTGATTGTATGAGTGTGATTGTCTGATTGTGGCTGTGCGATTGTGATTGTACGATTGTGATTGTACGATTGTTATTGAATGATTGTGATTGTATGATTCTGATTGTATGATTGTGATTGCATGATTGTGATTGTATGATTGTGATTGCATGATTTTGAATGTATGACTGTGATTGTATGATTGTGATTGCATGATTGTGATTGTATGATTGTGATTGTATGATTGCGATTGTATGAATGCGATTGTATGATTGTGATTGCATAATTGTGATTGTATGATTGTGATTGTATGATTGTGATTGTATGATTGTGATTGTATGATTGTGATTGTATGATTGTGATTGTCTGATTGTGGTTGTATGATTGCGATTGTATGATTGTGATTGTATGATTGTGATTGTATGATTGTGAAAGTATGATTGTGATTGTATGATTGTGATTGTATGATTGTGATTGTATGATTGTGATTGTATGATTGTGATTGTATGATTGTGATTGTATGATTGTGATTGTATGATTGTGATTGTATGATTGTATTTGGGAGATTGTATTTGGGATATTGTAATTGTATGATTGCGATTGTATGATTGTGATTGTATGATTGTGATGTATGATTGTAATTGTATGATTATGATTGTATGATTGTGATTGTATGATTGTGATTGTATGACTGTGATTGTGTGATTGTAATTGTATGATTATGATTGTATGATTGTGATTGTATGATTGTGATGGTATGATTGTGATTGTGTGATTGCGATAGTATGATTGTGATTGTATGATTGTGATTGTATGATTGCGATTGTATGATTGTGATTGTATGATTGTGATGGTATGAATGTGATTGCATGATTGCGATAGTATGATTGTGATTGTATGATTGTGATTGTATGATTGTAATTGCATGATTTTGATTGTATGATTGTGATTGTATGATTGCGATTGTATGATTGTGATTGTATGATTATGATTGTATTTTTGTGATTGTATGATTGTGATTGTATGATTGTGATTGTATGATTGTGATTGCATGATTGTGATTGTATGATTGTGATTGCATGATTTTGAATGTATGATTGTGATTGTATGATTGTGATTGCATGATTGTGATCGTATGATTGTGATTGTATGATTGTGATTGTATGATTGCGATAGTATGATTGTGATTGTATGATTGTGATTGTATGATTGTGATGTATGATTCTAATTGTATGATTGTGATTGTATGATTGTGAATGTACGATTGTGATTGTATGATTGTGACTGTATGAATATGATTGTATGATTGTGATTGTATGATTGCGATAGTATGATTGTGATTGTATGATTGTGATTGTATGATTGTGATGTATGATTGTAATTGTATGATTATGATTGTATGATTGTGATTGTATGATTGAGATTGTATGATTGTGATTGTATGCTTGCGATTGTATGATTGTGATTGTATGATTGTATTTGGGAGATTGTATTTGGGATATTGTAATTTTATGATTGCGATTGTATGATTGTGATTGTATGATTGTGATGTATGATTCTAATTGTATGATTATGATTGTATGATTGTGATTGTATGATTGTGATAGTATGATTGTGATTGTATGATTGTGATTGTATGATTGTGATTGTATGATTGTAATTGTATGATTGCGATTGTATGATTGTGATTGTATGATTGTGATTGTATGATTGTATTTGGGAGATTGTAGTTGGGAGATTGTATTTGGGAGATTGTATTTGGGAGATTGTAATTGTATGATTGCGGTTGTATGATTGTGATTGTATGATTGCGATTGTATGAGTGTGATTGTATGATTGTGATGTATGATTGTAATATTATGATTATGATTGTATGATTGTGATTGTATGATTGCGATTGTATGATTGTATTTGGGAGATTGTAGTTGGGAGATTGTATTTGGGAGATTGTATTTGGGAGATTATAATTGTATGATTGCGATTGTATGATTGTGATTGTATGATTGCGATTGTATGATTGTGATTGTATGGCTATGATTGTATTTTTGTGATTGTATGATTGTGATTGTATGATTGTGATTGTATGATTGTGATTGTATGATTGTGATTGTATGATTGTGATTGTATGATTGTGATTGTATGATTGCGATGTATGAATGCGATTGTATGATTGTGATTGCATAATTGTGATTGTATGATTGTGATTGTATGATTGTGATTGTCTGATTGTGGTTGTATGATTGTGATTGTATGATTGTGATTGTATGATTGTGATTGTATGATTGTGATTGTATGATTGTGATTGTATGATTGTGATTGTATGATTGTGATTGTATGATTGTGATTGTATGATTGTGATTGTATGATTGTATTTGGGAGATTGTATTTGGGATATTGTAATTGTATGATTGCGATTGTATGATTGTGATTGTATGATTGCGATTGTATGATTGTGATTGTATGATTGTGATGTATGATTGTAATTGTATGATTGTGATTGTATGATTGTGATGTATGATTGTAATTGAATGATTATGATTGTATGATTGTGATTGTATGATTATGATTGTATGATTGTGATTGCATGATTGTGATTGTATGATTGTGATTGCATGATTTTGAATGTATGATTGTGATTGTATGATTGTGATTGTATGATTGTGATTGCATGATTGTGATTGTATGATTGTGATTGTATGATTGTATTTGGGAGATTGTATTTGGGATATTGTAATTGTATGATTGCGATTGTATGATTGTGATTGTATGATTGTGATGTATGATTGTAATTGTATGATTATGATTGTATGATTGTGATTGTATGATTGTGATTGTATGACTGTGATTGTGTGATTGTAATTGTATGATTATGATTGTATGATTGTGATTGTATGATTGTGATGGTATGATTGTGATTGTGTGATTGCGATAGTATGATTGTGATTGTATGATTGTGATTGTATGATTGCGATTGTATGATTGTGATTGTATGATTGTGATGGTATGATTGTGATTGCATGATTGCGATAGTATGATTGTGATTGTATGATTGTGATTGTATGATTGTAATTGCATGATTATGATTGTATGATTGTGATTGTATGATTGCGATTGTATGATTGTGATTGTATGATTATGATTGTATTTTTGTGATTGTATGATTGTGATTGTATGATTGTGATTGTATGATTGTGATTGCATGATTGTGATTGTATGATTGTGATTGCATGATTTTGAATGTATGATTGTGATTGTATGATTGTGATTGCATGATTGTGATCGTATGATTGTGATTGTATGATTGTGACTGTATGATTGCGATAGTATGATTGTGATTGTATGATTGTGATTGTATGATTGTGATGTATGATTCTAATTGTATGATTGTGATTGTATGATTGTGAATGTACGATTGTGATTGTATGATTGTGACTGTATGAATATGATTGTATGATTGTGATTGTATGATTGCGATAGTATGATTGTGATTGTATGATTGTGATTGTATGATTGTGATGTATGATTGTAATTGTATGATTATGATTGTATGATTGTGATTGTATGATTGAGATTGTATGATTGTGATTGTATGCTTGCGATTGTATGATTGTGATTGTATGATTGTATTTGGGAGATTGTATTTGGGATATTGTAATTTTATGATTGCGATTGTATGATTGTGATTGTATGATTGTGATGTATGATTCTAATTGTATGATTATGATTGTATGATTGTGATTGTATGATTGTGATAGTATGATTGTGATTGTATGATTGTGATTGTATGATTGTGATTGTATGATTGTAATTGTATGATTGCGATTGTATGATTGTGATTGTATGATTGTGATTGTATGATTGTATTTGGGAGATTGTAGTTGGGAGATTGTATTTGGGAGATGGTATTTGGGAGATTGTAATTGTATGATTGCGGTTGTATGATTGTGATTGTATGATTGCGATTGTATGAGTGTGATTGTATGATTGTGATGTATGATTGTAATATTATGATTATGATTGTATGATTGTGATTGTATGATTGCGATTGTATGATTGTATTTGGGAGATTGTAGTTGGGAGATTGTATTTGGGAGATTGTATTTGGGAGATTATAATTGTATGATTGCGATTGTATGATTGTGATTGTATGATTGCGATTGTATGATTGTGATTGTATGGCTATGATTGTATTTTTGTGATTGTATGATTGTGATTGTATGATTGTGATTGTATGATTGTGATTGTATGATTGTGATTGTATGATTGTGATTGTATGATTGTGATTGTATGATTGTGATTGTATGATTGCGATGTATGAATGCGATTGTATGATTGTGATTGCATAATTGTGATTGTATGATTGTGATTGTATGATTGTGATTGTCTGATTGTGGTTGTATGATTGTGATTGTATGATTGTGATTGTATGATTGTGATTGTATGATTGTGATTGTATGATTGTGATTGTATGATTGTGATTGTATGATTGTGATTGTATGATTGTGATTGTATGATTGTATTTGGGAGATTGTATTTGGGATATTGTAATTGTATGATTGCGATTGTATGATTGTGATTGTATGATTGCGATTGTATGATTGTGATTGTATGATTGTGATGTATGATTGTAATTGTATGATTGTGATTGTATGATTGTGATGTATGATTGTAATTGTATGATTATGATTGTATGATTGTGATTGTATGATTATGATTGTATGATTGTGATTGCATGATTGTGATTGTATGATTGTGATTGCATGATTTTGAATGTATGATTGTGATTGTATGATTGTGATTGTATGATTGTGATTGCATGATTGTGATTGTATGATTGTGATTGTATGATTGTGATTGTCTGATTGTGATTGTATGATTGTGATTGTATGATTGTGATTGTATGATTGTGAAAGTATGATTGTGATTGTATGATTGTGATTGTATGATTGTGATTGTATGATTGTGATTGTATGAGTGTGATTGTGTGATTGTGGTTGTGCGATTGAGATTGTACGATTGTGATTGTACGATTGTGATTGAATGATTGTGATTGTATGATTATGATTGTATGATTGTGATTGCATGATTGTGATTGTATGATTGTGATTGCATGATTTTGAATGTATGATTATGATTGTATGATTGTGATTGTATGATTATGATTGTATGATTGTGATTGCATGATTGTGATGGTATGATTGTGATAGTATGATTGTGATTGTATGATTGTGATTGTATGATTGTGATTGTATGATTGTGATTGTATGATTGTGATTGTATGATTGTATTTGGGAGATTGTATTTGGGAGATAGTATTTGGGAGATTGTAATTGTATGATTGCGATTGTATGATTGTGATTGTATGATTGTGATTGTATGATTGTATTTGGGAGATTGTAGTTGGGAGATTGTATTTGGGAGATTGTATTTGGGAGATTGTAATTGTATGATTGCGGTTGTATGATTGTGATTGTATGATTGCGATGGTATGATTGTGATTGTATGATTGCGATTGTATGATTGTGATTGTATGATTATGATTGTATTTTTGTGATTGTAAGATTGTGATTGTATGATTGCGATTGTATGATTGTGATTGTATGATTGCGATTGTATGAATGCGATTGTATGATTGTGATTGCATAATTGTGATTGTATGATTGTGATTGTATGATTGTGATTGTATGATTGTGATTGTCTGATTGTGATTGTATGATTGTGATTGTATGATTGTGATTGTATGATTGTGAAAGTATGATTGTGATTGTATGATTGTGATTGTATGATTGTGATTGTATGATTGTGATTGTATGAGTGTGATTGTGTGATTGTGATTGCATGATTGTGATTGTATGATTGTGATTGCATGATTTTGAATGTATGATTGTGATTGTATGATTGTGATTGTATGATTGTGATTGTATGATTGTGATTGCATGATTGTGGTTGTATGATTGTGATAGTATGATTGTGATTGTATGATTGTGATTGTATGATTGTGATTGTATGATTGTGATTGTATGATTGTGATTGTATGATTGTATTTGGGAGATTGTATTTGGGAGATTGTAATTGTATGATTGCGATTGTATGATTGTGATTGTATGATTGTGATTGTATGATTGTAAATGGGAGATTGTAGTTGGGAGATTGTATTTGGGAGATTGTATTTGGGAGATTGTAATTGTATGATTGCGGTTGTATGATTGTGATTGTATGATTGCGATGGTATGATTGTGATCGTATGATTGCGATTGTATGATTGTGATTGTATGATTATGATTGTATTTTTGTGATTGTAAGATTGTGATTGTATGATTGTGATTGTATGATTGTGATTGTATGATTGTGATTGTATGATTGCGATTGTATGAATGCGATAGTATGATTGTGATTGCATAATTGTGATTGTATGATTGTGATTGTATGATTGTGATTGTCTAATTGTGGTTGTATGATTGTGATTGTATGATTGTGATTGTATGATTGTGATTGTATGATTGTGATTGTATGATTGTATTTGCGAGATTGTATTTGGGATATTGTAATTGTATGATTGCGATTGTATGATTGTAATTGTATGATTATGATTGTATGATTGTGATTGTATGATTGTGATGGTATGATTGTGATTGTATGATTGCGATAGTATGATTGTGATTGTATGATTGCGATTGTATTATTGCGATTGTATGATTGTGATTGTATGATTGTGATTGTATGATTGTGATTGTATGATTGTGATTGTATGATTGTGATTGTTTTATTGTGATTGTACGATTGTGATAGTATGATTGTATTTGGGAGATTGTATTTGGGATATTGTAATCGTCTGATTGCGATTGTATGATTGTGATTGTATGATTGTGATGTATGATTGTAATTGTTTGATTGTGATTGTATGATTGAGATTGTATGATTGTGATTGTATGCTTGCGATTGTATGAATGCGATTGTATGATTGTGATTGTATGATTGTTATTGTATGACTGTGATTGTATGATTGTGATTGTATGATTGTGATAGTATGATTGTGAAACTATGATTGTGATTGTATGATTGTGAAAGTATGATTGTGATTGTATGATTGTGATTGTATGATTGTGATTGTATGATTGTGATGTATGATTGTGATTGTATGATTGTGAAAGTACGATTGTGATGGTATGATTGTGATTGTATGAATATGATTGTATGATTGTGATTGCATGATTGTGATTGTATGATTGTGATTGTATGATTGTGATTGTCTGATTGTGGTTGTATGATTGTGATTGTATGATTGTGATTGTATGATTGTGATTGTATGATTGTATTTGGGAGATTGTATTTGGGATATTGTAATTGTATGATTGCTATTGTATGATTGTGATTGTATGATTGTGATGTATGATTGTAATTGTATGATTATGATTGTATGATTGTGATTGTATGATTGTGATTGTATGACTGTGATTGTATGATTGTAATTGTATGATTATGATTGTATGATTGTGATTGTATGATTGTGATGGTATGATTGTGATTGTATGACTGTGATTGTATGATTGTGATTGTATGATTGTGATTGTATGATTGTGAAAGTATGATTGTGATGGTATGATTGTGATTGTATGGTTGTGATTGTATGATTGTGATTGTATGAGTGTGATTGTCTGATTGTGGCTGTGCGATTGTGATTGTACGATTGTGATTGTACGATTGTTATTGAATGATTGTGATTGTAGGATTCTGATTGTATGATTGTGATTGCATGATTGTGATTGTATGATTGTGATTGCATGATTTTGAGTGTATGACTGTGATTGTATGATTGTGATTGCATGATTGTGATTGTATGATTGTGATTGTATGATTGCGATTGTATGAATGCGATTGTATGATTGTGATTGCATAATTGTGATTGTATGATTGTGATTGTATGATTGTGATTGTATGATTGTGATTGTATGATTGTGATTGTATGATTGTGATTGTCTGATTGTGGTTGTATGATTGCGATTGTATGATTGTGATTGTATGATTGTGATTGTATGATTGTGAAAGTATGATTGTGATTGTATGATTGTGATTGTATGATTGTGATTGTATGATTGTGATTGTATGATTGTGATTGTATGATTGTGATTGTATGATTGTGATTGTATGATTGTGATTGTATGATTGTATTTGGGAGATTGTATTTGGGATATTGTAATTGTATGATTGCGATTGTATGATTGTGATTGTATGATTGTGATTGTATGATTGTGATGTATGATTGTAATTGTATGATTATGATTGTATGATTGTGATTGTATGATTGTGATTGTATGACTGTGATTGTGTGATTGTAATTGTATGATTATGATTGTATGATTGTGATTGTATGATTGTGATGGTATGATTGTGATTGTGTGATTGCGATAGTATGATTGTGATTGTATGATTGTGATTGTATGATTGCGATTGTATGATTGTGATTGTATGATTGTGATGGTATGATTGTGATTGCATGATTGCGATAGTATGATTGTGATTGTATGATTGTGATTGTATGATTGTAATTGCATGATTATGATTGTATGATTGTGATTGTATGATTGCGATTGTATGATTGTGATTGTATGATTATGATTGTATTTTTGTGATTGTATGATTGTGATTGTATGATTGTGATTGTATGATTGTGATTGCATGATTGTGATTGTATGATTGTGATTGCATGATTTTGAATGTATGATTGTGATTGTATGATTGTGATTGCATGATTGTGATCGTATGATTGTGATTGTATGATTGTGATTGTATGATTGCGATAGTATGATTGTGATTGTATGATTGTGATTGTATGATTGTGATGTATGATTCTAATTGTATGATTGTGGTTGTATGATTGTGAATGTACGATTGTGATTGTATGATTGTGACTGTATGAATATGATTGTATGATTGTGATTGTATGATTGCGATAGTATGATTGTGATTGTATGATTGTGATTGTATGATTGTGATGTATGATTGTAATTGTATGATTATGATTGTATGATTGTGATTGTATGATTGAGATTGTATGATTGTGATTGTATGCTTGCGATTGTATGATTGTGATTGTATGATTGTATTTGGGAGATTGTATTTGGGATATTGTAATTTTATGATTGCGATTGTATGATTGTGATTGTATGATTGTGATGTATGATTCTAATTGTATGATTATGATTGTATGATTGTGATTGTATGATTGTGATAGTATGATTGTGATTGTATGATTGTGATTGTATGATTGTGATTGTATGATTGTAATTGTATGATTGCGATTGTATGATTGTGATTGTATGATTGTGATTGTATGATTGTATTTGGGAGATTGTAGTTGGGAGATTGTATTTGGGAGATTGTATTTGGGAGATTGTAATTGTATGATTGCGGTTGTATGATTGTGATTGTATGATTGCGATTGTATGAGTGTGATTGTATGATTGTGATGTATGATTGTAATATTATGATTATGATTGTATGATTGTGATTGTATGATTGCGATTGTATGATTGTATTTGGGAGATTGTAGTTGGGAGATTGTATTTGGGAGATTGTATTTGGGAGATTATAATTGTATGATTGCGATTGTATGATTGTGATTGTATGATTGCGATTGTATGATTGTGATTGTATGGCTATGATTGTATTTTTGTGATTGTATGATTGTGATTGTATGATTGTGATTGTATGATTGTGATTGTATGATTGTGATTGTATGATTGTGATTGTATGATTGTGATTGTATGATTGTGATTGTATGATTGCGATGTATGAATGCGATTGTATGATTGTGATTGCATAATTGTGATTGTATGATTGTGATTGTATGATTGTCATTGTCTGATTGTGGTTGTATGATTGTGATTGTATGATTGTGATTGTATGATTGTGATTGTATGATTGTGATTGTATGATTGTGATTGTATGATTGTGATTGTATGATTGTGATTGTATGATTGTGATTGTATGATTGTATTTGGGAGATTGTATTTGGGATATTGTAATTGTATGATTGCGATTGTATGATTGTGATTGTATGATTGCGATTGTATGATTGTGATTGTATGATTGTGATGTATGATTGTAATTGTATGATTGTGATTGTATGATTGTGATGTATGATTGTAATTGTATGATTATGATTGTATGATTGTGATTGTATGATTATGATTGTATGATTGTGATTGCATGATTGTGATTGTATGATTGTGATTGCATGATTTTGAATGTATGATTGTGATTGTATGATTGTGATTGTATGATTGTGATTGCATGATTGTGATTGTATGATTGTGATTGTATGATTGTGATTGTCTGATTGTGATTGTATGATTGTGATTGTATGATTGTGATTGTATGATTGTGAAAGTATGATTGTGATTGTATGATTGTGATTGTATGATTGTGATTGTATGATTGTGATTGTATGAGTGTGATTGTGTGATTGTGGTTGTGCGATTGAGATTGTACGATTGTGATTGTACGATTGTGATTGAATGATTGTGATTGTATGATTATGATTGTATGATTGTGATTGCATGATTGTGATTGTATGATTGTGATTGCATGATTTTGAATGTATGATTATGATTGTATGATTGTGATTGTATGATTATGATTGTATGATTGTGATTGCATGATTGTGATTGTATGATTGTGATAGTATGATTGTGATTGTATGATTGTGATTGTATGATTGTGATTGTATGATTGTGATTGTATGATTGTGATTGTATGATTGTATTTGGGAGATTGTATTTGGGAGATAGTATTTGGGAGATTGTAATTGTATGATTGCGATTGTATGATTGTGATTGTATGATTGTGATTGTATGATTGTATTTGGGAGATTGTAGTTGGGAGATTGTATTTGGGAGATTGTATTTGGGAGATTGTAATTGTATGATTGCGGTTGTATGATTGTGATTGTATGATTGCGATGGTATGATTGTGATTGTATGATTGCGATTGTATGATTGTGATTGTATGATTATGATTGTATTTTTGTGATTGTAAGATTGTGATTGTATGATTGCGATTGTATGATTGTGATTGTATGATTGCGATTGTATGAATGCGATTGTATGATTGTGATTGCATAATTGTGATTGTATGATTGTGATTGTATGATTGTGATTGTATGATTGTGATTGTCTGATTGTGATTGTATGATTGTGATTGTATGATTGTGATTGTATGATTGTGAAAGTATGATTGTGATTGTATGATTGTGATTGTATGATTGTGATTGTATGATTGTGATTGTATGAGTGTGATTGTGTGATTGTGATTGCATGATTGTGATTGTATGATTGTGATTGCATGATTTTGAATGTATGATTGTGATTGTATGATTGTGATTGTATGATTGTGATTGTATGATTGTGATTGCATGATTGTGATTGTATGATTGTGATAGTATGATTGTGATTGTATGATTGTGATTGTATGATTGTGATTGTATGATTGTGATTGTATGATTGTGATTGTATGATTGTATTTGGGAGATTGTATTTGGGAGATTGTAATTGTATGATTGCGATTGTATGATTGTGATTGTATGATTGTGATTGTATGATTGTAAATGGGAGATTGTAGTTGGGAGATTGTATTTGGGAGATTGTATTTGGGAGATTGTAATTGTATGATTGCGGTTGTATGATTGTGATTGTATGATTGCGATGGTATGATTGTGATCGTATGATTGCGATTGTATGATTGTGATTGTATGATTATGATTGTATTTTTGTGAATGTAAGATTGTGATTGTATGATTGTGATTGTATGATTGTGATTGTATGATTGTGATTGTATGATTGCGATTGTATGAATGCGAAAGTATGATTGTGATTGCATAATTGTGATTGTATGATTGTGATTGTATGATTGTGATTGTCTAATTGTGGTTGTATGATTGTGATTGTATGATTGTGATTGTATGATTGTGATTGTATGATTGTGATTGTATGATTGTATTTGCGAGATTGTATTTGGGATATTGTAATTGTATGATTGCGATTGTATGATTGTAATTGTATGATTATGATTGTATGATTGTGATTGTATGATTGTGATGGTATGATTGTGATTGTATGATTGCGATAGTATGATTGTGATTGTATGATTGCGATTGTATTATTGCGATTGTATGATTGTGATTGTATGATTGTGATTGTATGATTGTGATTGTATGATTGTGATTGTATGATTGTGATTGTTTTATTGTGATTGTACGATTGTGATAGTATGATTGTATTTGGGAGATTGTATTTGGGATATTGTAATCGTCTGATTGCGATTGTATGATTGTGATTGTATGATTGTGATGTATGATTGTAATTGTTTGATTGTGATTGTATGATTGAGATTGTATGATTGTGATTGTATGCTTGCGATTGTATGAATGCGATTGTATGATTGTGATTGTATGATTGTTATTGTATGACTGTGATTGTATGATTGTGATTGTATGATTGTGATAGTATGATTGTGAAACTATGATTGTGATTGTATGATTGTGAAAGTATGATTGTGATTGTATGATTGTGATTGTATGATTGTGATTGTATGATTGTGATTGTATGATTGTGATTGTATGATTGTGATTGTATGATTGTGATTGTATGATTGTGATTGTATGATTGTGATTGTATGATTGTGATTGTATGATTGTGATTGTATGATTGTGATTGTATGATTGTGATAGTATGATTGTGATTATATGATTGTTATTGTATGACTGTGATTGTATGATTGTGATTGTATGATTGTGATTGTATGATTGTGAAACTATGATTGTGATTGTATGATTGTGATTGTATGATTGTGATTGTATGATTGTGATTGTATGATTGTGATTGTATGATTGTGATTGTCTGATTGTGGTTGTGCGATTGTGATTGTACGATTGTGATTGTACGATTGTGATAGTATGATTGTGCTTGTATGATTGTGATTGTATGATTGTGATTGTATGATTGTGATTGTTTGATTGTATTTGGGAGATTGTATTTGGGAGATTGTAATTGTATGATTGCGATTGTATGATTGTGATTGTATGATTGCGATTGTATGATTGTGATTGTATGATTGTGATGTATGACTGTAATTGTATGATTATGATTGTATGATTGTGATTGTATGATTGAGATTGTATGATTGTGATTGTATGCTTGCGATTGTATGATTGTGATTGTATGATTGTGATTGTATGATTGTGATTGTATGATTGTGATTGTATGATTGTGATTGTATGATTGTGATTGTATGATTGTGATTGTATGATTGTGATTGTATGATTGTGATTGAATGATTGTGATTGTATGATTGTGATTGTATGATTGTGATTGTATGAATGTATTTGGGATATTGTAATTGTATGATTGCGATTGTATGATTGTGATTGTATGATTGTGATTGTATGATTGTGATTGTATGACTGTGATTGTATGATTGTGATTGTATGATTGTAATTGTATGATTGTGAAGGTACGATTGTGATGGTATGATTGTGATTGTATGAATATGATTGTATGATTGTGATTGCATGATTGTGATTGTATGATTGTGATTGCATGATTTTGAATGTATGATTGTGATTGTATGATTGTGATTGTATGATTGTGATCGTATGATTGTGATTGTATGATTGTGATTGTATGATTGCGATAGTATGATTGTGATTGTATGATTGTGATTGTATGATTGTGATGTATGATTGTGATTGTATGATTGTGAAAGTACGATTGTGATGGTATGATTGTGATTGTATGAATATGATTGTATGATTGTGATTGCATGATTGTGATTGTATGATTGTGATTGTATGATTGTGATTGTCTGATTGTGGTTGTATGATTGTGATTGTATGATTGTGATTGTATGATTGTGATTGTATGATTGTATTTGGGAGATTGTATTTGGGATATTGTAATTGTATGATTGCGATTGTATGATTGTGATTGTATGATTGTGATGTATGATTGTAATTGTATGATTATGATTGTATGATTGTGATTGTATGATTGTGATTGTATGACTGTGATTGTATGATTGTAATTGTATGATTATGATTGTATGATTGTGATTGTATGATTGTGATGGTATGATTGTGATTGTATGAATATGATTGTATGATTGTGATTGCATGATTGTGATTGTATGATTGTGATTGTATGATTGTGATTGTCTGATTGTGGTTGTATGATTGTGATTGTATGATTGTGATTGTATGATTGTGATTGTATGATTGTATTTGGGAGATTGTATTTGGGATATTGTAATTGTATGATTGCGATTGTATGATTGTGATTGTATGATTGTGATTGTATGATTGTGATTGTATGATTGTGATTGTATGATTGTGATTGTATGATTGTGATTGTATGATTGTGATTGTCTGATTGTGGTTGTATGATTGCGATTGTATGATTGTGATTGTATGATTGTGATTGTATGATTGTGAAAGTATGATTGTGATTGTATGATTGCGATTGTATGATTGTGATTGTATGATTGTGATTGTATGATTGTGATTGTATGATTGTGATTGTATGATTGTATTTGGGAGATTGTATTTGGGATATTGTAATTGTATGATTGCGATTGTATGATTGTGATTGTATGACTGTGATTGTGTGATTGTAATTGTATGATTATGATTGTATGATTGTGATTGTATGATTGTGATGGTATGATTGTGATTGTGTGATTGCGATAGTATGATTGTGATTGTATGATTGTGATTGTATGATTGCGATTGTATGATTGTGATTGTATGATTGTGATGGTATGATTGTGATTGCATGATTGCGATAGTATGATTGTGATTGTATGATTGTGATTGTATGATTGTAATTGCATGATTATGATTGTATGATTGTGATTGTATGATTGCGATTGTATGATTGTGATTGTATGATTATGATTGTATTTTTGTGATTGTATTATTGTGATTGTATGATTGTGATTGTATGATTGTGATTGCATGATTGTGATTGTATGATTGTGATTGCATGTTTTTGAATGTATGATTGTGATTGTATGATTGTGATTGTATGATTGTGATCGTATGATTGTGATTGTATGATTGTGATTGTATGATTGCGATAGTATGATTGTGATTGTATGATTGTGATTGTATGATTGTGATGTATGATTCTAATTGTATGATTGTGATTGTATGATTGTGAATGTACGATTGTGATTGTATGATTGTGACTGTATGAATATGATTGTATGATTGTGATTGTATGATTGCGATAGTATGATTGTGATTGTATGATTGTGATTGTATGATTGCGATAGTATGATTGTGATTGTATGATTGTGATTGTATGATTGTGATGTATGATTGTGATTGTATGATTGTGAAAGTACGATTGTGATGGTATGATTGTGATTGTATGAATATGATTGTATGATTGTGATTGCATGATTGTGATTGTATGATTGTGATTGTATGATTGTGATTGTCTGATTGTGGTTGTATGATTGTGATTGTATGATTGTGATTGTATGATTGTGATTGTATGATTGTATTTGGGAGATTGTATTTGGGATATTGTAATTGTATGATTGCTATTGTATGATTGTGATTGTATGATTGTGATGTATGATTGTAATTGTATGATTATGATTGTATGATTGTGATTGTATGATTGTGATTGTATGACTGTGATTGTATGATTGTAATTGTATGATTATGATTGTATGATTGTGATTGTATGATTGTGATGGTATGATTGTGATTGTATGACTGTGATTGTATGATTGTGATTGTATGATTGTGATTGTATGATTGTGAAAGTATGATTGTGATGGTATGATTGTGATTGTATGGTTGTGATTGTATGATTGTGATTGTATGAGTGTGATTGTCTGATTGTGGCTGTGCGATTGTGATTGTACGATTGTGATTGTACGATTGTTATTGAATGATTGTGATTGTAGGATTCTGATTGTATGATTGTGATTGCATGATTGTGATTGTATGATTGTGATTGCATGATTTTGAGTGTATGACTGTGATTGTATGATTGTGATTGCATGATTGTGATTGTATGATTGTGATTGTATGATTGCGATTGTATGAATGCGATTGTATGATTGTGATTGCATAATTGTGATTGTATGATTGTGATTGTATGATTGTGATTGTATGATTGTGATTGTATGATTGTGATTGTATGATTGTGATTGTCTGATTGTGGTTGTATGATTGCGATTGTATGATTGTGATTGTATGATTGTGATTGTATGATTGTGAAAGTATGATTGTGATTGTATGATTGTGATTGTATGATTGTGATTGTATGATTGTGATTGTATGATTGTGATTGTATGATTGTGATTGTATGATTGTGATTGTATGATTGTGATTGTATGATTGTATTTGGGAGATTGTATTTGGGATATTGTAATTGTATGATTGCGATTGTATGATTGTGATTGTATGATTGTGATTGTATGATTGTGATGTATGATTGTAATTGTATGATTATGATTGTATGATTGTGATTGTATGATTGTGATTGTATGACTGTGATTGTGTGATTGTAATTGTATGATTATGATTGTATGGTTGTGATTGTATGATTGTGATGGTATGATTGTGATTGTGTGATTGCGATAGTATGATTGTGATTGTATGATTGTGATTGTATGATTGCGATTGTATGATTGTGATTGTATGATTGTGATGGTATGATTGTGATTGCATGATTGCGATAGTATGATTGTGATTGTATGATTGTGATTGTATGATTGTAATTGCATGATTATGATTGTATGATTGTGATTGTATGATTGCGATTGTATGATTGTGATTGTATGATTATGATTGTATTTTTGTGATTGTATGATTGTGATTGTATGATTGTGATTGTATGATTGTGATTGCATGATTGTGATTGTATGATTGTGATTGCATGATTTTGAATGTATGATTGTGATTGTATGATTGTGATTGCATGATTGTGATCGTATGATTGTGATTGTATGATTGTGATTGTATGATTGCGATAGTATGATTGTGATTGTATGATTGTGATTGTATGATTGTGATGTATGATTCTAATTGTATGATTGTGGTTGTATGATTGTGAATGTACGATTGTGATTGTATGATTGTGACTGTATGAATATGATTGTATGATTGTGATTGTATGATTGCGATAGTATGATTGTGATTGTATGATTGTGATTGTATGATTGTGATGTATGATTGTAATTGTATGATTATGATTGTATGATTGTGATTGTATGATTGAGATTGTATGATTGTGATTGTATGCTTGCGATTGTATGATTGTGATTGTATGATTGTATTTGGGAGATTGTATTTGGGATATTGTAATTTTATGATTGCGATTGTATGATTGTGATTGTATGATTGTGATGTATGATTCTAATTGTATGATTATGATTGTATGATTGTGATTGTATGATTGTGATTGTATGATTGTGATAGTATGATTGTGATTGTATGATTGTGATTGTATGATTGTGATTGTATGATTGTAATTGTATGATTGCGATTGTATGATTGTGATTGTATGATTGTGATTGTATGATTGTATTTGGGAGATTGTAGTTGGGAGATTGTATTTGGGAGATTGTATTTGGGAGATTGTAATTGTATGATTGCGGTTGTATGATTGTGATTGTATGATTGCGATTGTATAATTGTGATTGTATGATTGTGATGTATGATTGTAATATTATGATTATGATTGTATGATTGTGATTGTATGATTGCGATTGTATGATTGTATTTGGGAGATTGTAGTTGGGAGATTGTATTTGGGAGATTGTATTTGGGAGATTATAATTGTATGATTGCGATTGTATGATTGTGATTGTATGATTGCGATTGTATGATTGTGATTGTATGGCTATGATTGTATTTTTGTGATTGTATGATTGTGATTGTATGATTGTGATTGTATGATTGTGATTGTATGATTGTGATTGTATGATTGCGATGTATGAATGCGATTGTATGATTGTGATTGCATAATTGTGATTGTATGATTGTGATTGTATGATTGTGATTGTCTGATTGTGGTTGTATGATTGTGATTGTATGATTGTGATTGTATGATTGTGATTGTATGATTGTGATTGTATGATTGTGATTGTATGATTGTGATTGTATGATTGTGATTGTATGATTGTGATTGTATGATTGTGATTGTATGATTGTGATTGTATGATTGTGATTGTATGATTGTATTTGGGAGATTGTATTTGGGATATTGTAATTGTATGATTGCGATTGTATGATTGTGATTGTATGATTGTGATGTATGATTGTAATTGTATGATTATGATTGTATGATTGTGATTGTATGATTGTGATTGTATGACTGTGATTGTGTGATTGTAATTGTATGATTATGATTGTATGATTGTGATTGTATGATTGTGATGGTATGATTGTGATTGTGTGATTGCGATAGTATGATTGTGATTGTATGATTGTGATTGCATGATTGTGATTGTATGATTGTGATTGCATGATTTTGAATGTATGATTGTGATTGTATGATTGTGATTGTATGATTGTGATTGCATGATTGTGATTGTATGATTGTGATTGTATGATTGTGATTGTCTGATTGTGATTGTATGATTGTGATTGTATGATTGTGATTGTATGATTGTGAAAGTATGATTGTGATTGTATGATTGTGATTGTATGATTGTGATTGTATGATTGTGATTGTATGAGTGTGATTGTGTGATTGTGGTTGTGCGATTGAGATTGTACGATTGTGATTGTACGATTGTGATTGAATGATTGTGATTGTATGATTATGATTGTATGATTGTGATTGCATGATTGTGATTGTATGATTGTGATTGCATGATTTTGAATGTATGATTATGATTGTATGATTGTGATTGTATGATTATGATTGTATGAGTGTGATTGCATGATTGTGATTGTATGATTGTGATAGTATGATTGTGATTGTATGATTGTGATTGTATGATTGTGATTGTATGATTGTGATTGTATGATTGTGATTGTATGATTGTATTTGGGAGATTGTATTTGGGAGATTGTATTTGGGAGATTGTAATTGTATGATTGCGATTGTATGATTGTGATTGTATGATTGTGATTGTATGATTGTATTTGGGAGATTGTAGTTGGGAGATTGTATTTGGGAGATTGTATTTGGGAGATTGTAATTGTATGATTGCGGTTGTATGATTGTGATTGTATGATTGCGATGGTATGATTGTGATTGTATGATTGCGATTGTATGATTGTGATTGTATGATTATGATTGTATTTTTGTGATTGTAAGATTGTGATTGTATGATTGTGATTGTATGATTGTGATTGTATGATTGCGATTGTATGAATGCGATTGTATGATTGTGATTGCATAATTGTGATTGTATGATTGTGATTGTATGATTGTGATTGTCTAATTGTGGTTGTATGATTGTGATTGTATGATTGTGATTGTATGATTGTGATTGTATGATTGTATTTGCGAGATTGTATTTGGGATATTGTAATTGTATGATTGCGATTGTATGATTGTAATTGTATGATTATGATTGTATGATTGTGATTGTATGATTGTGATGGTATGATTGTGATTGTATGATTGCGATAGTATGATTGTGATTGTATGATTGTGATTGTATTATTGCGATTGTATGATTGTGATTGTATGATTGTGATTGTATGATTGTGATTGTTTTATTGTGATTGTACGATTGTGATAGTATGATTGTATTTGGGAGATTGTATTTGGGATATTGTAATCGTATGATTGCGATTGTATGATTGTGATTGTATGATTGTGATGTATGATTGTAATTGTATGATTATGATTGTTTGATTGTGATTGTATGATTGAGATTGTATGATTGTGATTGTATGATTGTGATGTATGATTGTAATTGTATGATTATGATTGTATGATTGTGATTGTATGATTGTGATGGTATGATTGTGATTGTATGATTGCGATTGTATGATTGTATTTGGGAGATTGTAGTTGGGAGATTGTATTTGGGAGATTGTATTTGGGAGATTGTAATTGTATGATTGCGATTGTATGATTGTGATTGTATGATTGCGATTGTATGATTGTGATTGTATGATTGCGATTGTATGAATGCGATTGTATGATTGTGATTGCATAATTGTGATTGTATGATTGTGATTGTATGATTGTGATTGTCTGATTGTGGTTGTATGATTGTGATTGTATGATTGTGATTGTATGATTGTGATTGTATGATTGTGATTGTATGATTGTTTTTGGGATATTGTAATTGTATGATTGCGATTGTATGATTGTGATTGTATGATTGTGATGTATGATTGTAATTGTATGTTTATGATTGTATGATTGTGATTGTATGATTGTGATTGTATTTTTGTGATTGTAAGATTGTGATTGTATGATTGTGATTGTATGATTGTGATTGTATGATTGCGATTGTATGAATGCGATTGTATGATTGTGATTGCATAATTGTGATTGTATGATTGTGATTGTATGATTGTGATTGTCTAATTGTGGTTGTATGATTGTGATTGTATGATTGTGATTGTATGATTGTGATTGTATGATTGTATTTGCGAGATTGTATTTGGGATATTGTAATTGTATGATTGCGATTGTATGATTGTAATTGTATGATTATGATTGTATGATTGTGATTGTATGATTGTGATGGTATGATTGTGATTGTATGATTGCGATAGTATGATTGTGATTGTATGATTGTGATTGTATTATTGCGATTGTATGATTGTGATTGTATGATTGTGATTGTATGATTGTGATTGTTTTATTGTGATTGTACGATTGTGATAGTATGATTGTATTTGGGAGATTGTATTTGGGATATTGTAATCGTATGATTGCGATTGTATGATTGTGATTGTATGATTGTGATGTATGATTGTAATTGTATGATTATGATTGTTTGATTGTGATTGTATGATTGAGATTGTATGATTGTGATTGTATGCTTGCGATTGTATGAATGCGATTGTATGATTGTGATTGTATGATTGTGATTGTATGATTGTGATTGTATGATTGCGATTGTATGATTGTGATTGTATGATTGTGATGTATGATTGTAATTGTATGATTATGATTGTATGATTGTGATTGTATGATTGTGATGGTATGATTGTGATTGTATGATTGCGATTGTATGATTGTATTTGGGAGATTGTAGTTGGGAGATTGTATTTGGGAGATTGTATTTGGGAGATTGTAATTGTATGATTGCGATTGTATGATTGTGATTGTATGATTGCGATTGTATGATTGTGATTGTATGATTGCGATTGTATGAATGCGATTGTATGATTGTGATTGCATAATTGTGATTGTATGATTGTGATTGTATGATTGTGATTGTCTGATTGTGGTTGTATGATTGTGATTGTATGATTGTGATTGTATGATTGTGATTGTATGATTGTGATTGTATGATTGTTTTTGGGATATTGTAATTGTATGATTGCGATTGTATGATTGTGATTGTATGATTGTGATGTATGATTGTAATTGTATGTTTATGATTGTATGATTGTGATTGTATGATTGTGATTGTATGACTGTGATTGTATGATTGTAATTGTATGATTATGATTGTATGATTGTGATTGTATGATTGTGATGGTATGATTGTGATTGTATGACTGTGATTGTATGATTGTGATTGTATTATTGTGATTGTATGATTGTGATTGTATGATTGTGAAAGTATGATTGTGATGGTATGATTATGATTGTATGATTGTGATTGTATGATTGTGATTGTATGAGTGTGATTGTCTGATTGTGGCTGTGCGATTGTGATTGTACGATTGTGATTGTATGATTGTGATTGTATGATTGTTATTGTATGACTGTGATTGTATGATTGTGATTGTATGATTGTGATAGTATGATTGTGAAACTATGATTGTGATTGTATGATTGTGAAAGTATGATTGTGATTGTATGATTGTGATTGTATGATTGTGATTGTATGATTGTGATTGTATGATTGTGATTGTATGATTGTGATTGTATGATTGTGATTGTATGATTGTGATTGTATGATTGTGATTGTATGATTGTTTTTGGGATATTGTAATTGTATGATTGCGATTGTATGATTGTGATTGTATGATTGTGATGTATGATTGTAATTGTATGTTTATGATTGTATGATTGTGATTGTATGATTGTGATTGTATGACTGTGATTGTATGATTGTAATTGTATGATTATGATTGTATGATTGTGATTGTATGATTGTGATGGTATGATTGTGATGTATGATTGTGATTGTATGATTGTGAAAGTACGATTGTGATGGTATGATTGTGATTGTATGAATATGATTGTATGATTTTGATTGCATGATTGTGATTGTATGATTGTGATTGTATGATTGTGATTGTCTGATTGTGGTTGTATGATTGTGATTGTATGATTGTGATTGTATGATTGTGATTGTATGATTGTGATTGTATGAGTGTGATTGTCTGATTGTGGCTGTGCGATTGTGATTGTACGATTGTGATTGTATGATTGTGATTGTATGATTGTTATTGTATGACTGTGATTGTATGATTGTGATTGTATGATTGTGATAGTATGATTGTGAAACTATGATTGTGATTGTATGATTGTGAAAGTATGATTGTGATTGTATGATTGTGATTGTATGATTGTGATTGTATGATTGTGATTGTATGATTGTGATTGTATGATTGTGATTGTATGATTGTGATTGTATGATTGTGATAGTATGATTGTGATTATATGATTGTTATTGTATGACTGTGATTGTATGATTGTGATTGTATGATTGTGATAGTATGATTGTGAAACTATGATTGTGATTGTATGATTGTGATTGTATGATTGTGATTGTATGATTGTGATTGTATGATTGTGATTGTCTGATTGTGGTTGTGCGATTGTGATTGTACGATTGTGATTGTACGATTGTGATAGTATGATTGTGATTGTATGATTGTGATTGTATGATTGTGACTGTATGATTGTGATTGTATGATTGTGATTGTTTGATTGTATTTGGGAGATTGTATTTGGGAGATTGTAATTGTATGATTGCGATTGTATGATTGTGATTGTATGATTGCGATTGTATGATTGTGATTGTATGATTGTGATGTATGACTGTAATTGTATGATTATGATTGTATGATTGTGATTGTATGATTGAGATTGTATGATTGTGATTGTATGATTGTGATTGTATGATTGTGATTGTATGATTGTGATTGTATGAATGTATTTGGGATATTGTAATTGTATGATTGCGATTGTATGATTGTGATTGTATGATTGTGATTGTATGATTGTGATTGTATGACTGTGATTGTATTATTGTGATTGTATGATTGTAATTGTATGATTGTGAAGGTACGATTGTGATGGTATGATTGGGATTGTATGAATATGATTGTATGATTGTGATTGCATGATTGTGATTGTATGATTGTGATTGCATGATTTTGAATGTATGATTGTGATTGTATGATTGTGATTGTATGATTGTGATCGTATGATTGTGATTGTATGATTGTGATTGTATGATTGCGATAGTATGATTGTGATTGTATGATTGTGATTGTATGATTGTGATGTATGATTGTGATTGTATGATTGTGAAAGTACGATTGTGATGGTATGATTGTGATTGTATGAATATGATTGTATGATTTTGATTGCATGATTGTGATTGTATGATTGTGATTGTATGATTGTGATTGTCTGATTGTGGTTGTATGATTGTGATTGTATGATTGTGATTGTATGATTGTGATTGTATGATTGTGAAAGTATGATTGTGATGGTATGATTATGATTGTATGATTGTGATTGTATGATTGTGATTGTATGAGTGTGATTGTCTGATTGTGGCTGTGCGATTGTGATTGTACGATTGTGATTGTATGATTGTGATTGTATGATTGTTATTGTATGACTGTGATTGTATGATTGTGATTGTATGATTGTGATAGTATGATTGTGAAACTATGATTGTGATTGTATGATTGTGAAAGTATGATTGTGATTGTATGATTGTGATTGTATGATTGTGATTGTATGATTGTGATTGTATGATTGTGATTGTATGATTGTGATTGTATGATTGTGATTGTATGATTGTGATTGTATGATTGTGATAGTATGATTGTGATTATATGATTGTTATTGTATGACTGTGATTGTATGATTGTGATTGTATGATTGTGATAGTATGATTGTGAAACTATGATTGTGATTGTATGATTGTGATTGTATGATTGTGATTGTATGATTGTGATTGTATGATTGTGATTGTCTGATTGTGGTTGTGCGATTGTGATTGTACGATTGTGATTGTACGATTGTGATAGTATGATTGTGATTGTATGATTGTGATTGTATGATTGTGATTGTATGATTGTGATTGTATGATTGTGATTGTATGATTGTGATTGTTTGATTGTATTTGGGAGATTGTATTTGGGAGATTGTAATTGTATGATTGCGATTGTATGATTGTGATTGTATGATTGCGATTGTATGATTGTGATTGTATGATTGTGATGTATGACTGTAATTGTATGATTATGATTGTATGATTGTGATTGTATGATTGAGATTGTATGATTGTGATTGTATGATTGTGATTGTATGATTGTGATTGTATGATTGTGATTGTATGAATGTATTTGGGATATTGTAATTGTATGATTGCGATTGTATGATTGTGATTGTATGATTGTGATTGTATGATTGTGATTGTATGATTGTGATTGTATGATTGTGATTGTATGATTGTGATTGTATGATTGTGATTGTATGATTGCGATTGTATGATTGTGATGGTATGATTGTGATTGTGTGATTGCGATAGTATGATTGTGATTGTATGATTGTGATTGTATGATTGCGATTGTATGATTGTGATTGTATGATTGTGATGGTATGATTGTGATTGCATGATTGCGATAGTATGATTGTGATTGTATGATTGTGATTGTATGATTGTAATTGCATGATTATGATTGTATGATTGTGATTGTATGATTGCGATTGTATGATTGTGATTGTATGATTATGATTGTATTTTTGTGATTGTATGATTGTGATTGTATGATTGTGATTGTATGACTGTGATTGTATGATTGTGATTGTTTGATTGCGATTGTATGAATGCGATTGTATGATTGTGATTGTATGATTGTGATTGTACGATTGTGATAGTATGATTGTATTTGGGAGATTGTATTTGGGATATTGTAATTGTATGATTGCGATTGTATGATTGTGATTGTATGATTGTGATGTATGATTGTAATTGTATGATTATGATTGTTTGATTGTGATTGTATGATTGAGAATGTATGATTGTGATTGTATGCTTGCGATTGTATGAATGTGAATGTATGATTGTGATTGTATGATTGTGATTGTATGATTGTGATTGTATGATTGTGATTGTATGATTGTGATAGTATGATTGTGATTGTATGATTGTATTTGGGAGATTGTATTTGGGAGATTGTAATTGTATGATTGCGATTGTATGATTGTGATTGTATGATTGTGATTGTATGATTGTATTTGGGAGATTGTAGTTGGGAGATTGTATTTGGGAGATTGTATTTGGGAGATTGTATTTGGGAGATTGTAATTGTATGATTGCGGTTGTATGATTGTGATTGTATGATTGCGATGGTATGATTGTGATTGTATGATTGCGATTGTATGATTGTGATTGTATGATTATGATTGTATTTTTGTGATTGTAAGATTGTGATTGTATGATTGTGATTGTATGATTGTGATTGTATGATTGCGATTGTATGAATGCGATTGTATGATTGTGATTGCATAATTGTGATTGTATGATTGTGATTGTATGATTGTGATTGTCTAATTGTGGTTGTATGATTGTGATTGTATGATTGTGATTGTATGATTGTGATTGTATGATTGTGATTGTATGATAGTGATTGTATGATTGTGATTGTATGATTGTGATTGTATGATTGTGATTGTATGATTGTGATTGTCTGATTGTGATTGTATGATTGTGATTGTATGATTGTGATTGTATGATTGTGAAAGTATGATTGTGATTGTATGATTGTGATTGTATGATTGTGATTGTATGATTGTGATTGTATGAGTGTGATTGTGTGATTGTGATTGCATGATTGTGATTGTATGATTGTGATTGCATGATTTTGAATGTATGATTGTGATTGTATGATTGTGATTGTATGAATGTGAATGTATGATTGTGATTGTATGATTGTGATTGTATGATTGTGATTGTATGATTGTGATTGTATGATTGTGATAGTATGATTGTGATTGTATGATTGTATTTGGGAGATTGTATTTGGGAGATTGTAATTGTATGATTGCGATTGTATGATTGTGATTGTATGATTGTGATTGTATGATTGTATTTGGGAGATTGTAGTTGGGAGATTGTATTTGGGAGATTGTATTTGGGAGATTGTATTTGGGAGATTGTAATTGTATGATTGCGGTTGTATGATTGTGATTGTATGATTGCGATGGTATGATTGTGATTGTATGATTGCGATTGTATGATTGTGATTGTATGATTATGATTGTATTTTTGTGATTGTAAGATTGTGATTGTATGATTGTGATTGTATGATTGTGATTGTATGATTGCGATTGTATGAATGCGATTGTATGATTGTGATTGCATAATTGTGATTGTATGATTGTGATTGTATGATTGTGATTGTCTAATTGTGGTTGTATGATTGTGATTGTATGATTGTGATTGTATGATTGTGATTGTATGATTGTGATTGTATGATTGTGATTGTATGATTGTGATTGTATGATTGTGATTGTATGATTGTGATTGTATGATTGTGATTGTATGATTGTGATTGTCTGATTGTGATTGTATGATTGTGATTGTATGATTGTGATTGTATGATTGTGAAAGTATGATTGTGATTGTATGATTGTGATTGTATGATTGTGATTGTATGATTGTGATTGTATGAGTGTGATTGTGTGATTGTGATTGCATGATTGTGATTGTATGATTGTGATTGCATGATTTTGAATGTATGATTGTGATTGTATGATTGTGATTGTATGATTGTGATTGTATGATTGTGATTGCATGATTGTGATTGTATGATTGTGATTGTATGCTTGCGATTGTATGATTGTGATTGTATGATTGTGATTGTATGATTGTGATTGTATGATTGTGATTGTATGATTGTGATTGTATGATTGTGATTGTATGATTGTGATTGTATGATTGTGATTGTATGATTGTGATTGTATGATTGTGATTGTATGATTGTGATTGTATGATTGTGATTGTATGATTGTGATTGTATGAATGTATTTGGGATATTGTAATTGTATGATTGCGATTGTATGATTGTGATTGTATGATTGTGATTGTATGATTGTGATTGTATGACTGTGATTGTATGATTGTGATTGTATGATTGTAATTGTATGATTGTGAAGGTACGATTGTGATGGTATGATTGTGATTGTATGAATATGATTGTATGATTGTGATTGCATGATTGTGATTGTATGATTGTGATTGCATGATTTTGAATGTATGATTGTGATTGTATGATTGTGATTGTATGATTGTGATCGTATGATTGTGATTGTATGATTGTGATTGTATGATTGCGATAGTATGATTGTGATTGTATGATTGTGATTGTATGATTGTGATGTATGATTGTGATTGTATGATTGTGAAAGTACGATTGTGATGGTATGATTGTGATTGTATGAATATGATTGTATGATTGTGATTGCATGATTGTGATTGTATGATTGTGATTGTATGATTGTGATTGTCTGATTGTGGTTGTATGATTGTGATTGTATGATTGTGATTGTATGATTGTGATTGTATGATTGTGATTGTATGATTGTATTTGGGAGATTGTATTTGGGATATTGTAATTGTATGATTGCGATTGTATGATTGTGATTGTATGATTGTGATGTATGATTGTAATTGTATGATTATGATTGTATGATTGTGATTGTATGATTGTGATTGTATGACTGTGATTGTATGATTGTAATTGTATGATTATGATTGTATGATTGTGATTGTATGATTGTGATGGTATGATTGTGATTGTATGACTGTGATTGTATGATTGTGATTGTATGATTGTGATTGTATGATTGTGAAAGTATGATTGTGATGGTATGATTGTGATTGTATGGTTGTGATTGTATGATTGTGATTGTATGAGTGTGATTGTCTGATTGTGGCTGTGCGATTGTGATTGTACGATTGTGATTGTACGATTGTTATTGAATGATTGTGATTGTATGATTCTGATTGTATGATTGTGATTGCATGATTGTGATTGTATGATTGTGATTGCATGATTTTGAATGTATGACTGTGATTGTATGATTGTGATTGCATGATTGTGATTGTATGATTGTGATTGTATGATTGCGATTGTATGAATGCGATTGTATGATTGTGATTGCATAATTGTGATTGTATGATTGTGATTGTATGATTGTGATTGTATGATTGTGATTGTATGATTGTGATTGTATGATTGTGATTGTCTGATTGTGGTTGTATGATTGCGATTGTATGATTGTGATTGTATGATTGTGATTGTATGATTGTGAAAGTATGATTGTGATTGTATGATTGCGATTGTATGATTGTGATTGTATGATTGTGATTGTATGATTGTGATTGTATGATTGTGATGTATGATTGTAATTGTATGATTATGATTGTATGATTGTGATTGTATGATTGTGATTGTATGATTGTGATTGTATGACTGTGATTGTGTGATTGTAATTGTATGATTATGATTGTATGATTGTGATTGTATGATTGTGATGGTATGATTGTGATTGTGTGATTGCGATAGTATGATTGTGATTGTATGATTGTGATTGTATGATTGCGATTGTATGATTGTGATTGTATGATTGTGATGGTATGATTGTGATTGCATGATTGCGATAGTATGATTGTGATTGTATGATTGTGATTGTATGATTGTAATTGCATGATTATGATTGTATGATTGTGATTGTATGATTGCGATTGTATGATTGTGATTGTATGATTATGATTGTATTTTTGTGATTGTATGATTGTGATTGTATGATTGTGATTGTATGATTGTGATTGCATGATTGTGATTGTATGATTGTGATTGCATGTTTTTGAATGTATGATTGTGATTGTATGATTGTGATTGTATGATTGTGATCGTATGATTGTGATTGTATGATTGTTATTGTATGATTGCGGTAGTATGATTGTGATTGTATGATTGTGATTGTATGATTGTGATGTATGATTCTAATTGTATGATTGTGATTGTATGATTGTGAATGTACGATTGTGATTGTATGATTGTGACTGTATGAATATGATTGTATGATTGTGATTGTATGATTGCGATAGTATGATTGTGATTGTATGATTGTGATTGTATGATTGCGATAGTATGATTGTGATTGTATGATTGTGATTGTATGATTGTGATGTATGATTGTGATTGTATGATTGTGAAAGTACGATTGTGATGGTATGATTGTGATTGTATGAATATGATTGTATGATTGTGATTGCATAATTGTGATTGTATGATTGTGATTGTATGATTGTGATTGTCTGATTGTGGTTGTATGATTGTGATTGTATGATTGTGATTGTATGATTGTGATTGTATGATTGTGATTGTATGATTGTGATTGTATGATTGTATTTGGGAGATTGTATTTGGGATATTGTAATTGTATGATTGCGATTGTATGATTGTGATTGTATGATTGTGATGTATGATTGTAATTGTATGATTATGATTGTATGATTGTGATTGTATGATTGTGATTGTATGACTGTGATTGTATGATTGTAATTGTATGATTATGATTGTATGATTGTGATTGTATGATTGTGATGGTATGATTGTGATTGTATGACTGTGATTGTATGATTGTGATTGTATGATTGTGATTGTATGATTGTGAAAGTATGATTGTGATGGTATGATTGTGATTGTATGGTTGTGATTGTATGATTGTGATTGTATGAGTGTGATTGTCTGATTGTGGCTGTGCGATTGTGATTGTACGATTGTGATTGTACGATTGTTATTGAATGATTGTGATTGTATGATTCTGATTGTATGATTGTGATTGCATGATTGTGATTGTATGATTGTGATTGCATGATTTTGAATGTATGACTGTGATTGTATGATTGTGATTGCATGATTGTGATTGTATGATTGTGATTGTATGATTGCGATTGTATGAATGCGATTGTATGATTGTGATTGCATAATTGTGATTGTATGATTGTGATTGTATGATTGTGATTGTATGATTGTGATTGTATGATTGTGATTGTATGATTGTGATTGTCTGATTGTGGTTGTATGATTGCGATTGTATGATTGTGATTGTATGACTGTGACTGTATGATTATGATTGTATTTTTGTGATTGTATGATTGTGATTGTATGATTGTGATTGTATGATTGTGATTGCATGATTGTGATTGTATGATTGTGATTGCATGTTTTTGAATGTATGATTGTGATTGTATGATTGTGATTGTATGATTGTGATTGTATGATTGTGATTGTATGATTGTGATTGTATGATTGTGATTGTATGATTGTGATTGTATGATTGTGATTGTATGATTGTGATTGTATGATTGTATTTGGGAGATTGTATTTGGGATATTGTAATTGTATGATTGCGATTGTATGATTGTGATTGTATGATTGTGATGTATGATTGTAATTGTATGATTATGATTGTATGATTGTGATTGTATGATTGTGATTGTATGACTGTGATTGTGTGATTGTAATTGTATGATTATGATTGTATGATTGTGATTGTATGATTGTGATGGTATGATTGTGATTGTGTGATTGCGATAGTATGATTGTGATTGTATGATTGTGATTGTATGATTGCGATTGTATGATTGTGATTGTATGATTGTGATGGTATGATTGTGATTGCATGATTGCGATAGTATGGTTGTGATTGTATGATTGTGATTGTATGATTGTAATTGCATGATTATGATTGTATGATTGTGATTGTATGATTGCGATTGTATGATTGTGATTGTATGATTATGATTGTATTTTTGTGATTGTATGATTGTGATTGTATGATTGTGATTGTATGATTGTGATTGCATGATTGTGATTGTATGATTGTGATTGCATGATTTTGAATGTATGATTGTGATTGTATGATTGTGATTGTATGATTGTGATCGTATGATTGTGATTGTATGATTGTGATTGTATGATTGCGATAGTATGATTGTGATTGTATGATTGTGATTGTATGATTGTGATGTATGATTCTAATTGTATGATTGTGATTGTATGATTGTGAATGTACGATTGTGATTGTATGATTGTGACTGTATGAATATGATTGTATGATTGTGATTGTATGATTGCGATAGTATGATTGTGATTGTATGATTGTGATTGTATGATTGTGATGTATGATTGTAATTGTATGATTATGATTGTATGATTGTGATTGTATGATTGAGATTGTATGATTGTGATTGTATGCTTGCGATTGTATGATTGTGATTGTATGATTGTATTTGGGAGATTGTATTTGGGATATTGTAATTTTATGATTGCGATTGTATGATTGTGATTGTATGATTGTGATGTATGATTCTAATTGTATGATTATGATTGTATGATTGTGATTGTATGATTGTGATAGTATGATTGTGATTGTATGATTGTGATTGTATGATTGTGATTGTATGATTGTAATTGTATGATTGCGATTGTATGATTGTGATTGTATGATTGTGATTGTATGATTGTATTTGGGAGATTGTAGTTGGGAGATTGTATTTGGGAGATTGTATTTGGGAGATTGTAATTGTATGATTGCGGTTGTATGATTGTGATTGTATGATTGCGATTGTATGATTGTGATTGTATGATTGTGATGTATGATTGTAATATTATGATTATGATTGTATGATTGTGATTGTATGATTGCGATTGTATGATTGTATTTGGGAGATTGTAGTTGGGAGATTGTATTTGGGAGATTGTATTTGGGAGATTATAATTGTATGATTGCGATTGTATGATTGTGATTGTATGATTGCGATTGTATGATTGTGATTGTATGGCTATGATTGTATTTTTGTGATTGTATGATTGTGATTGTATGATTGTGATTGTATGATTGTGATTGTATGATTGTGATTGTATGATTGTGATTGTATGATTGCGATGTATGAATGCGATTGTATGATTGTGATTGCATAATTGTGATTGTATGATTGTGATTGTATGATTGTGATTGTCTGATTGTGGTTGTATGATTGTGATTGTATGATTGTGATTGTATGATTGTGATGTATGATTGTAATATTATGATTATGATTGTATGATTGTGATTGTATGATTGTGATTGTATGATTGTGATTGTATGATTGTGATTGTATGATTGTGATTGTATGATTGTGATTGTATGATTGTGATTGTATGATTGTGATTGTATGATTGTATTTGGGAGATTGTATTTGGGATATTGTAATTGTATGATTGCGATTGTATGATTGTGATTGTATGATTGCGATTGTATGATTGTGATTGTATGATTGTGATGTATGATTGTAATTGTATGATTGTGATTGTATGATTGTGATGTATGATTGTGATTGTATGATTGTGATTGTCTGATTGTGGTTGTGCGATTGTGATTGTACGATTGTGATTGTACGATTGTGATAGTATGATTGTGCTTGTATGATTGTGATTGTACGATTGTGATTGTATGATTGTGATTGTTTGATTGTATTTGGGAGATTGTATTTGGGAGATTGTAATTGTATGATTGCGATTGTATGATTGTGATTGTATGATTGCGATTGTATGATTGTGATTGTATGATTGTGATGTATGACTGTAATTGTATGATTATGATTGTATGATTGTGATTGTATGATTGAGATTGTATGATTGTGATTGTATGCTTGCGATTGTATGATTGTGATTGTATGATTGTGATTGTATGATTGTGATTGTATGATTGTGATTGTATGATTGTGATTGTATGATTGTGATTGTATGATTGTGATTGTATGATTGTGATTGTATGATTGTGATTGTATGAATGTATTTGGGATATTGTAATTGTATGATTGCGATTGTATGATTGTGATTGTATGATTGTGATTGTATGATTGTGATTGTATGACTGTGATTGTATGATTGTGATTGTATGATTGTAATTGTATGATTGTGAAGGTACGATTGTGATGGTATGATTGTGATTGTATGAATATGATTGTATGATTGTGATTGCATGATTGTGATTGTATGATTGTGATTGCATGATTTTGAATGTATGATTGTGATTGTATGATTGTGATTGTATGATTGTGATCGTATGATTGTGATTGTATGATTGTGATTGTATGATTGCGATAGTATGATTGTGATTGTATGATTGTGATTGTATGATTGTGATGTATGATTGTGATTGTATGATTGTGAAAGTACGATTGTGATGGTATGATTGTGATTGTATGAATATGATTGTATGATTGTGATTGCATGATTGTGATTGTATGATTGTGATTGTATGATTGTGATTGTCTGATTGTGGTTGTATGATTGTGATTGTATGATTGTGATTGTATGATTGTGATTGTATGATTGTGATTGTATGATTGTATTTGGGAGATTGTATTTGGGATATTGTAATTGTATGATTGCGATTGTATGATTGTGATTGTATGATTGTGATGTATGATTGTAATTGTATGATTATGATTGTATGATTGTGATTGTATGATTGTGATTGTATGACTGTGATTGTATGATTGTGATTGTATGATTGTGATTGTATGATTGTGAAAGTATGATTGTGATGGTATGATTGTGATTGTATGGTTGTGATTGTATGATTGTGATTGTATGAGTGTGATTGTCTGATTGTGGCTGTGCGATTGTGATTGTACGATTGTGATTGTACGATTGTTATTGAATGATTGTGATTGTATGATTCTGATTGTATGATTGTGATTGCATGATTGTGATTGTATGATTGTGATTGCATGATTTTGAATGTATGACTGTGATTGTATGATTGTGATTGCATGATTGTGATTGTATGATTGTGATTGTATGATTGCGATTGTATGAATGCGATTGTATGATTGTGATTGCATAATTGTGATTGTATGATTGTGATTGTATGATTGTGATTGTATGATTGTGATTGTATGATTGTGATTGTATGATTGTGATTGTCTGATTGTGGTTGTATGATTGCGATTGTATGATTGTGATTGTATGATTGTGATTGTATGATTGTGAAAGTATGATTGTGATTGTATGATTGCGATTGTATGATTGTGATTGTATGATTGTGATTGTATGATTGTGATTGTATGATTGTGATTGTATGATTGTATTTGGGAGATTGTATTTGGGATATTGTAATTGTATGATTGCGATTGTATGATTGTGATTGTATGATTGTGATGTATGATTGTAATTGTATGATTATGATTGTATGATTGTGATTGTATGATTGTGATTGTATGACTGTGATTGTGTGATTGTAATTGTATGATTATGATTGTATGATTGTGATTGTATGATTGTGATGGTATGATTGTGATTGTGTGATTGCGATAGTATGATTGTGATTGTATGATTGTGATTGTATGATTGCGATTGTATGATTGTGATTGTATGATTGTGATGGTATGATTGTGATTGCATGATTGCGATAATATGATTGTGATTGTATGATTGTGATTGTATGATTGTAATTGCATGATTATGATTGTATGATTGTGATTGTATGATTGCGATTGTATGATTGTGATTGTATGATTATGATTGTATTTTTGTGATTGTATGATTGTGATTGTATGATTGTGATTGTATGATTGTGATTGCATGATTGTGATTGTATGATTGTGATTGCATGTTTTTGAATGTATGATTGTGATTGTATGATTGTGATTGTATGATTGTGATCGTATGATTGTGATTGTATGATTGTGATTGTATGATTGCGATAGTATGATTGTGATTGTATGATTGTGATTGTATGATTGTGATGTATGATTCTAATTGTATGATTGTGATTGTATGATTGTGAATGTACGATTGTGATTGTATGATTGTGACTGTATGAATATGATTGTATGATTGTGATTGTATGATTGCGATAGTATGATTGTGATTGTATGATTGTGATTGTATGATTGCGATAGTATGATTGTGATTGTATGATTGTGATTGTATGATTGTGATGTATGATTGTGATTGTATGATTGTGAAAGTACGATTGTGATGGTATGATTGTGATTGTATGAATATGATTGTATGATTGTGATTGCATGATTGTGATTGTATGATTGTGATTGTATGATTGTGATTGTCTGATTGTGGTTGTATGATTGTGATTGTATGATTGTGATTGTATGATTGTGATTGTATGATTGTATTTGGGAGATTGTATTTGGGATATTGTAATTGTATGATTGCTATTGTATGATTGTGATTGTATGATTGTGATGTATGATTGTAATTGTATGATTATGATTGTATGATTGTGATTGTATGATTGTGATTGTATGACTGTGATTGTATGATTGTAATTGTATGATTATGATTGTATGATTGTGATTGTATGATTGTGATGGTATGATTGTGATTGTATGACTGTGATTGTATGATTGTGATTGTATGATTGTGATTGTATGATTGTGAAAGTATGATTGTGATGGTATGATTGTGATTGTATGGTTGTGATTGTATGATTGTGATTGTATGAGTGTGATTGTCTGATTGTGGCTGTGCGATTGTGATTGTACGATTGTGATTGTACGATTGTTATTGAATGATTGTGATTGTATGATTCTGATTGTATGATTGTGATTGCATGATTGTGATTGTATGATTGTGATTGCATGATTTTGAATGTATGACTGTGATTGTATGATTGTGATTGCATGATTGTGATTGTATGATTGTGATTGTATGATTGCGATTGTATGAATGCGATTGTATGATTGTGATTGCATAATTGTGATTGTATGATTGTGATTGTATGATTGTGATTGTATGATTGTGATTGTATGATTGTGATTGTATGATTGTGATTGTCTGATTGTGGTTGTATGATTGCGATTGTATGATTGTGATTGTATGATTGTGATTGTATGATTGTGAAAGTATGATTGTGATTGTATGATTGTGATTGTATGATTGTGATTGTATGATTGTGATTGTATGATTGTGATTGTATGATTGTGATTGTATGATTGTGATTGTATGATTGTGATTGTATGATTGTATTTGGGAGATTGTATTTGGGATATTGTAATTGTATGATTGCGATTGTATGATTGTGATTGTATGATTGTGATTGTATGATTGTGATTGTATGACTGTGATTGTGTGATTGTAATTGTATGATTATGATTGTATGATTGTGATTGTATGATTGTGATGGTATGATTGTGATTGTGTGATTGCGATAGTATGATTGTGATTGTATGATTGTGATTGTATGATTGCGATTGTATGATTGTGATTGTATGATTGTGATGGTATGATTGTGATTGCATGATTGCGATAGTATGATTGTGATTGTATGATTGTGATTGTATGATTGTAATTGCATGATTATGATTGTATGATTGTGATTGTATGATTGCGATTGTATGATTGTGATTGTATGATTATGATTGTATTTTTGTGATTGTATGATTGTGATTGTATGATTGTGATTGTATGATTGTGATTGCATGATTGTGATTGTATGATTGTGATTGCATGATTTTGAATGTATGATTGTGATTGTATGATTGTGATTGCATGATTGTGATCGTATGATTGTGATTGTATGATTGTGATTGTATGATTGTGATTGTATGATTGTATTTGGGAGATTGTATTTGGGATATTGTAATTGTATGATTGCTATTGTATGATTGTGATTGTATGATTGTGATGTATGATTGTAATTGTATGATTATGATTGTATGATTGTGATTGTATGATTGTGATTGTATGACTGTGATTGTATGATTGTAATTGTATGATTATGATTGTATGATTGTGATTGTATGATTGTGATGGTATGATTGTGATTGTATGACTGTGATTGTATGATTGTGATTGTATGATTGTGATTGTATGATTGTGAAAGTATGATTGTGATGGTATGATTGTGATTGTATGGTTGTGATTGTATGATTGTGATTGTATGAGTGTGATTGTCTGATTGTGGCTGTGCGATTGTGATTGTACGATTGTGATTGTACGATTGTTATTGAATGATTGTGATTGTATGATTCTGATTGTATGATTGTGATTGCATGATTGTGATTGTATGATTGTGATTGCATGATTTTGAATGTATGACTGTGATTGTATGATTGTGATTGCATGATTGTGATTGTATGATTGTGATTGTATGATTGCGATTGTATGAATGCGATTGTATGATTGTGATTGCATAATTGTGATTGTATGATTGTGATTGTATGATTGTGATTGTATGATTGTGATTGTATGATTGTGATTGTATGATTGTGATTGTCTGATTGTGGTTGTATGATTGCGATTGTATGATTGTGATTGTATGATTGTGATTGTATGATTGTGAAAGTATGATTGTGATTGTATGATTGTGATTGTATGATTGTGATTGTATGATTGTGATTGTATGATTGTGATTGTATGATTGTGATTGTATGATTGTGATTGTATGATTGTGATTGTATGATTGTATTTGGGAGATTGTATTTGGGATATTGTAATTGTATGATTGCGATTGTATGATTGTGATTGTATGATTGTGATTGTATGATTGTGATTGTATGACTGTGATTGTGTGATTGTAATTGTATGATTATGATTGTATGATTGTGATTGTATGATTGTGATGGTATGATTGTGATTGTGTGATTGCGATAGTATGATTGTGATTGTATGATTGTGATTGTATGATTGCGATTGTATGATTGTGATTGTATGATTGTGATGGTATGATTGTGATTGCATGATTGCGATAGTATGATTGTGATTGTATGATTGTGATTGTATGATTGTAATTGCATGATTATGATTGTATGATTGTGATTGTATGATTGCGATTGTATGATTGTGATTGTATGATTATGATTGTATTTTTGTGATTGTATGATTGTGATTGTATGATTGTGATTGTATGATTGTGATTGCATGATTGTGATTGTATGATTGTGATTGCATGATTTTGAATGTATGATTGTGATTGTATGATTGTGATTGCATGATTGTGATCGTATGATTGTGATTGTATGATTGTGATTGTATGATTGCGATAGTATGATTGTGATTGTATGATTGTGATTGTATGATTGTGATGTATGATTCTAATTGTATGATTGTGATTGTATGATTGTGAATGTACGATTGTGATTGTATGATTGTGACTGTATGAATATGATTGTATGATTGTGATTGTATGATTGCGATAGTATGATTGTGATTGTATGATTGTGATTGTATGATTGTGATGTATGATTGTAATTGTATGATTATGATTGTATGATTGTGATTGTATGATTGAGATTGTATGATTGTGATTGTATGCTTGCGATTGTATGATTGTGATTGTATGATTGTATTTGGGAGATTGTATTTGGGATATTGTAATTTTATGATTGCGATTGTATGATTGTGATTGTATGATTGTGATGTATGATTCTAATTGTATGATTATGATTGTATGATTGTGATTGTATGATTGTGATTGTATGATTGTGATAGTATGATTGTGATTGTATGATTGTGATTGTATGATTGTGATTGTATGATTGTAATTGTATGATTGCGATTGTATGATTGTGATTGTATGATTGTGATTGTATGATTGTATTTGGGAGATTGTAGTTGGGAGATTGTATTTGGGAGATTGTATTTGGGAGATTGTAATTGTATGATTGCGGTTGTATGATTGTGATTGTATGATTGCGATTGTATAATTGTGATTGTATGATTGTGATGTATGATTGTAATATTATGATTATGATTGTATGATTGTGATTGTATGATTGCGATTGTATGATTGTATTTGGGAGATTGTAGTTGGGAGATTGTATTTGGGAGATTGTATTTGGGAGATTATAATTGTATGATTGCGATTGTATGATTGTGATTGTATGATTGCGATTGTATGATTGTGATTGTATGGCTATGATTGTATTTTTGTGATTGTATGATTGTGATTGTATGATTGTGATTGTATGATTGTGATTGTATGATTGTGATTGTATGATTGCGATGTATGAATGCGATTGTATGATTGTGATTGCATAATTGTGATTGTATGATTGTGATTGTATGATTGTGATTGTCTGATTGTGGTTGTATGATTGTGATTGTATGATTGTGATTGTATGATTGTGATTGTATGATTGTGATTGTATGATTGTGATTGTATGATTGTGATTGTATGATTGTGATTGTATGATTGTGATTGTATGATTGTGATTGTATGATTGTATTTGGGAGATTGTATTTGGGATATTGTAATTGTATGATTGCGATTGTATGATTGTGATTGTATGATTGTGATGTATGATTGTAATTGTATGATTATGATTGTATGATTGTGATTGTATGATTGTGATTGTATGACTGTGATTGTGTGATTGTAATTGTATGATTATGATTGTATGATTGTGATTGTATGATTGTGATGGTATGATTGTGATTGTGTGATTGCGATAGTATGATTGTGATTGTATGATTGTGATTGCATGATTGTTATTGTATGATTGTGATTGCATGATTTTGAATGTATGATTGTGATTGTATGATTGTGATTGTATGATTGTGATTGCATGATTGTGATTGTATGATTGTGATTGTATGATTGTGATTGTCTGATTGTGATTGTATGATTGTGATTGTATGATTGTGATTGTATGATTGTGAAAGTATGATTGTGATTGTATGATTGTGATTGTATGATTGTGATTGTATGATTGTGATTGTATGAGTGTGATTGTGTGATTGTGGTTGTGCGATTGAGATTGTACGATTGTGATTGTACGATTGTGATTGAATGATTGTGATTGTATGATTATGATTGTATGATTGTGATTGCATTATTGTGATTGTATGATCGTGATTGCATGATTTTGAATGTATGATTATGATTGTATGATTGTGATTGTATGATTATGATTGTATGATTGTGATTGCATGATTGTGATTGTATGATTGTGATAGTATGATTGTGATTGTATGATTGTGATTGTATGATTGTGATTGTATGATTGTGATTGTATGATTGTGATTGTATGATTGTATTTGGGAGATTGTATTTGGGAGATTGTATTTGGGAGATTGTAATTGTATGATTGCGATTGTATGATTGTGATTGTATGATTGTGATTGTATGATTGTGATTGTATGATTGTATTTGGGAGATTGTAGTTGGGAGATTGTATTTGGGAGATTGTATTTGGGAGATTGTAATTGTATGATTGCGGTTGTATGATTGTGATTGTATGATTGCGATGGTATGATTGTGATTGTATGATTGCGATTGTATGATTGTGATTGTATGATTATGATTGTATTTTTGTGATTGTAAGATTGTGATTGTATGATTGTGATTGTATGATTGTGATTGTATGATTGCGATTGTATGAATGCGATTGTATGATTGTGATTGCATAATTGTGATTGTATGATTGTGATTGTATGATTGTGATTGTCTAATTGTGGTTGTATGATTGTGATTGTATGATTGTGATTGTATGATTGTGATTGTATGATTGTGATTGTATGATTGTATTTGCGAGATTGTATTTGGGATATTGTAATTGTATGATTGCGATTGTATGATTGTAATTGTATGATTATGATTGTATGATTGTGATTGTATGATTGTGATGGTATGATTGTGATTGTATGATTGCGATAGTATGATTGTGATTGTATGATTGTGATTGTATTATTGCGATTGTATGATTGTGATTGTATGATTGTGATTGTATGATTGTGATTGTTTTATTGTGATTGTACGATTGTGATAGTATGATTGTATTTGGGAGATTGTATTTGGGATATTGTAATCGTATGATTGCGATTGTATGATTGTGATTGTATGATTGTGATGTATGATTGTAATTGTATGATTATGATTGTTTGATTGTGATTGTATGATTGAGATTGTATGATTGTGATTGTATGATTGTGATGTATGATTGTAATTGTATGATTATGATTGTATGATTGTGATTGTATGATTGTGATGGTATGATTGTGATTGTATGATTGCGATTGTATGATTGTATTTGGGAGATTGTAGTTGGGAGATTGTATTTGGGAGATTGTATTTGGGAGATTGTAATTGTATGATTGCGATTGTATGATTGTGATTGTATGATTGCGATTGTATGATTGTGATTGTATGATTGCGATTGTATGAATGCGATTGTATGATTGTGATTGCATAATTGTGATTGTATGATTGTGATTGTATGATTGTGATTGTCTGATTGTGGTTGTATGATTGTGATTGTATGATTGTGATTGTATGATTGTGATTGTATGATTGTTTTTGGGATATTGTAATTGTATGATTGCGATTGTATGATTGTGATTGTGTGATTGTGATGTATGATTGTAATTGTATGTTTATGATTGTATGATTGGGATTGTATGATTGTGATTGTATGACTGTGATTGTATGATTGTAATTGTATGATTATGATTGTATGATTGTGATTGTATGATTGTGATGGTATGATTGTGATTGTATGACTGTGATTGTATGATTGTGATTGTATTATTGTGATTGTATGATTGTGATTGTATGATTGTGAAAGTATGATTGTGATGGTATGATTATGATTGTATGATTGTGATTGTATGATTGTGATTGTATGAGTGTGATTGTCTGATTGTGGCTGTGCGATTGTGATTGTACGATTGTGATTGTATGATTGTGATTGTATGATTGTTATTGTATGACTGTGATTGTATGATTGTGATTGTATGATTGTGATAGTATGATTGTGAAACTATGATTGTGATTGTATGATTGTGAAAGTATGATTGTGATTGTATGATTGTGATTGTATGATTGTGATTGTATGATTGTGATTGTATGATTGTGATTGTATGATTGTGATTGTTTTATTGTGATTGTACGATTGTGATAGTATGATTGTATTTGGGAGATTGTATTTGGGATATTGTAATCGTATGATTGCGATTGTATGATTGTGATTGTATGATTGTGATGTATGATTGTAATTGTATGATTATGATTGTTTGATTGTGATTGTATGATTGAGATTGTATGATTGTGATTGTATGCTTGCGATTGTATGAATGCGATTGTATGATTGTGATTGTATGATTGTGATTGTATGATTGTGATTGTATGATTGCGATTGTATGATTGTGATTGTATGATTGTGATGTATGTTTGTAATTGTATGATTATGATTGTATGATTGTGATTGTATGATTGTGATGGTATGATTGTGATTGTATGATTGCGATTGTATGATTGTATTTGGGAGATTGTAGTTGGGAGATTGTATTTGGGAGATTGTATTTGGGAGATTGTAATTGTATGATTGCGATTGTATGATTGTGATTGTATGATTGCGATTGTATGATTGTGATTGTATGATTATGATTGTATTTTTGAGATTATATGATTGTGATTGTATGATTGTGATTGTATGATTGTGATTGTATGATTGCGATTGTATGAATGCGATTGTATGACTGTGATTGCATAATTGTGATTGTATGATTGTGATTGTATGATTGTGATTGTCTGATTGTGGTTGTATGATTGTGATTGTATGATTGTGATTGTATGATTGTGATTGTATGATTGTGATTGTATGATTGTTTTTGGGATATTGTAATTGTATGATTGCGATTGTATGATTGTGATTGTATGATTGTGATGTATGATTGTAATTGTATGTTTATGATTGTATGATTGTGATTGTATGATTGTGATTGTATTTTTGTGATTGTAAGATTGTGATTGTATGATTGTGATTGTATGATTGTGATTGTATGATTGCGATTGTATGAATGCGATTGTATGATTGTGATTGCATAATTGTGATTGTATGATTGTGATTGTATGATTGTGATTGTCTAATTGTGGTTGTATGATTGTGATTGTATGATTGTGATTGTATGATTGTGATTGTATGATTGTATTTGCGAGATTGTATTTGGGATATTGTAATTGTGTGATTGCGATTGTATGATTGTAATTGTATGATTATGATTGTATGATTGTGATTGTATGATTGTGATGGTATGATTGTGATTGTATGATTGCGATAGTATGATTGTGATTGTATGATTGTGATTGTATTATTGCGATTGTATGATTGTGATTGTATGATTGTGATTGTATGATTGTGATTGTTTTATTGTGATTGTACGATTGTGATAGTATGATTGTATTTGGGAGATTGTATTTGGGATATTGTAATCGTATGATTGCGATTGTATGATTGTGATTGTATGATTGTGATGTATGATTGTAATTGTATGATTATGATTGTTTGATTGTGATTGTATGATTGAGATTGTATGATTGTGATTGTATGCTTGCGATTGTATGAATGCGATTGTATGATTGTGATTGTATGATTGTGATTGTATGATTGCGATTGTATGATTGTGATTGTATGATTGCGATTGTATGAATGCGATTGTATGATTGTGATTGCATAATTGTGATTGTATGATTGTGATTGTATGATTGTGATTGTGTGATTGTGGTTGTATGATTGTGATTGTATGATTGTGATTGTATGATTGTGATTGTATGATTGTGATTGTATGATTGTTTTTGGGATATTGTAATTGTATGATTGCGATTGTATGATTGTGATTGTATGATTGTGATGTATGATTGTAATTGTATGTTTATGATTGTATGATTGTGATTGTATGATTGTGATTGTATGACTGTGATTGTATGATTGTAATTGTATGATTATGATTGTATGATTGTGATTGTATGATTGTGATGGTATGATTGTGATTGTATGACTGTGATTGTATGATTGTGATTGTATTATTGTGATTGTATGATTGTGATTGTATGATTGTGAAAGTATGATTGTGATGGTATGATTATGATTGTATGATTGTGATTGTATGATTGTGATTGTATGAGTGTGATTGTCTGATTGTGGCTGTGCGATTGTGATTGTACGATTGTGATTGTATGATTGTGATTGTATGATTGTTATTGTATGACTGTGATTGTATGATTGTGATTGTATGATTGTGATAGTATGATTGTGAAACTATGATTGTGATTGTATGATTGTGAAAGTATGATTGTGATTGTATGATTGTGATTGTATGATTGTGATTGTATGATTGTGATTGTATGATTGTGATTGTATGATTGTGATTGTATGATTGTGATTGTATGATTGTGATTGTATGATTGTGATTGTATGATTGTGATTGTATGATTGTTTTTGGGATATTGTAATTGTATGATTGCGATTGTATGATTGTGATTGTATGATTGTGATGTATGATTGTAATTGTATGTTTATGATTGTATGATTGTGATTGTATGATTGTGATTGTATGACTGTGATTGTATGATTGTAATTGTATGATTATGATTGTATGATTGTGATTGTATGATTGTGATGGTATGATTGTGATTGTATGACTGTGATTGTATGATTGTGATTGTATGATTGTGATTGTATGATTGTGATTGTATGATTGTGAAAGTATGATTGTGATGGTATGATTATGATTGTATGATTGTGATTGTATGATTGTGATTGTATGAGTGTGATTGTCTGATTGTGGCTGTGCGATTGTGATTGTACGATTGTGATTGTATGATTGTGATTGTATGATTGTTATTGTATGACTGTGATTGTATGATTGTGATTGTATGATTGTGATAGTATGATTGTGAAACTATGATTGTGATTGTATGATTGTGAAAGTATGATTGTGATTGTATGATTGTGATTGTATGATTGTGATTGTATGATTGTGATTGTATGATTGTGATTGTATGATTGTGATTGTATGATTGTGATAGTATGATTGTGATTATATGATTGTTATTGTATGACTGTGATTGTATGATTGTGATTGTATGATTGTGATAGTATGATTGTGAAACTATGATTGTGATTGTATGATTGTGATTGTATGATTGTGATTGTATGATTGTGATTGTATGATTGTGATTGTCTGATTGTGGTTGTGCGATTGTGATTGTACGATTGTGATTGTACGATTGTGATAGTATGATTGTGATTGTATGATTGTGATTGTATGATTGTGACTGTATGATTGGGATTGTATGATTGTGATTGTTTGATTGTATTTGGGAGATTGTATTTGGGAGATTGTAATTGTATGATTGCGATTGTATGATTGTGATTGTATGATTGCGATTGTATGATTGTGATTGTATGATTGTGATGTATGACTGTAATTGTATGATTATGATTGTATGATTGTGATTGTATGATTGAGATTGTATGATTGTGATTGTATGATTGTGATTGTATGATTGTGATTGTATGATTGTGATTGTATGAATGTATTTGGGATATTGTAATTGTATGATTGCGATTGTATGATTGTGATTGTATGATTGTGATTGTATGATTGTGATTGTATGACTGTGATTGTATTATTGTGATTGTATGATTGTAATTGTATGATTGTGAAGGTACGATTGTGATGGTATGATTGTGATTGTATGAATATGATTGTATGATTGTGATTGCATGATTGTGATTGTATGATTGTGATTGCATGATTTTGAATGTATGATTGTGATTGTATGATTGTGATTGTATGATTGTGATCGTATGATTGTGATTGTATGATTGTGATTGTATGATTGCGATAGTATGATTGTGATTGTATGATTGTGATTGTATGATTGTGATGTATGATTGTGATTGTATGATTGTGAAAGTACGATTGTGATGGTATGATTGTGATTGTATGAATATGATTGTATGATTTTGATTGCATGATTGTGATTGTATGATTGTGATTGTATGATTGTGATTGTCTGATTGTGGTTGTATGATTGTGATTGTATGATTGTGATTGTATGATTGTGATTGTATGATTGTGAAAGTATGATTGTGATGGTATGATTATGATTGTATGATTGTGATTGTATGATTGTGATTGTATGAGTGTGATTGTCTGATTGTGGCTGTGCGATTGTGATTGTACGATTGTGATTGTATGATTGTGATTGTATGATTGTTATTGTATGACTGTGATTGTATGATTGTGATTGTATGATTGTGATAGTATGATTGTGAAACTATGATTGTGATTGTATGATTGTGAAAGTATGATTGTGATTGTATGATTGTGATTGTATGATTGTGATTGTATGATTGTGATTGTATGATTGTGATTGTATGATTGTGATTGTATGATTGTGATTGTATGATTGTGATTGTATGATTGTGATAGTATGATTGTGATTATATGATTGTTATTGTATGACTGTGATTGTATGATTGTGATTGTATGATTGTGATAGTATGATTGTGAAACTATGATTGTGATTGTATGATTGTGATTGTATGATTGTGATTGTATGATTGTGATTGTATGATTGTGATTGTCTGATTGTGGTTGTGCGATTGTGATTGTACGATTGTGATTGTACGATTGTGATAGTATGATTGTGATTGTATGATTGTGATTGTATGATTGTGATTGTATGATTGTGATTGTATGATTGTGATTGTTTGATTGTATTTGGGAGATTGTATTTGGGAGATTGTAATTGTATGATTGCGATTGTATGATTGTGATTGTATGATTGCGATTGTATGATTGTGATTGTATGATTGTGATGTATGACTGTAATTGTATGATTATGATTGTATGATTGTGATTGTATGATTGAGATTGTATGATTGTGATTGTATGATTGTGATTGTATGATTGTGATTGTATGATTGTGATTGTATGAATGTATTTGGGATATTGTAATTGTATGATTGCGATTGTATGATTGTGATTGTATGATTGTGATTGTATGATTGTGATTGTATGACTGTGATTGTATGATTGTGATTGTATGATTGTAATTGTATGATTGTGAAGGTACGATTGTGATGGTATGATTGTGATTGTATGAATATGATTGTATGATTGTGATTGCATGATTGTGATTGTATGATTGTGATTGCATGATTTTGAATGTATGATTGTGATTGTATGATTGTGATTGTATGATTGTGATCGTATGATTGTGATTGTATGATTGTGATTGTATGATTGCGATAGTATGATTGTGATTGTATGATTGTGATTGTATGATTGTGATGTATGATTGTGATTGTATGATTGTGAAAGTACGATTGTGATGGTATGATTGTGATTGTATGAATATGATTGTATGATTTTGATTGCATGATTGTGATTGTATGATTGTGATTGTATGATTGTGATTGTCTGATTGTGGTTGTATGATTGTGATTGTATGATTGTGATTGTATGATTGTGATTGTATGATTGTGATTGCATGATTTTGAATGTATGACTGTGATTGTATGATTGTGATTGCATGATTGTGATTGTATGATTGTGATTGTATGATTGCGATTGTATGAATGCGATTGTATGATTGTGATTGCATAATTGTGATTGTATGATTGTGATTGTATGATTGTGATTGTATGATTGTGATTGTATGATTGTGATTGTATGATTGTGATTGTATGATTATGATTGTATTTTTGTGATTGTAAGATTGTGATTGTATGATTGTGATTGTATGATTGTGATTGTATGATTGCGATTGTATGAATGCGATTGTATGATTGTGATTGCATAATTGTGATTGTATGATTGTGATTGTATGATTGTGATTGTCTAATTGTGGTTGTATGATTGTGATTGTATGATTGTGATTGTATGATTGTGATTGTATGATTGTGATTGTATGATTGTGATTGTATGATTGTGATTGTATGATTGTGATTGTATGATTGTGATTGTCTGATTGTGATTGTATGATTGTGATTGTATGATTGTGATTGTATGATTGTGAAAGTATGATTGTGATTGTATGATTGTGATTGTATGATTGTGATTGTATGATTGTGATTGTATGAGTGTGATTGTGTGATTGTGATTGCATGATTGTGATTGTATGATTGTGATTGCATGATTTTGAATGTATGATTGTGATTGTATGATTGTGATTGTATGATTGTGATTGTATGATTGTGATTGCATGATTGTGATTGTATGATTGTGATTGTATGCTTGCGATTGTATGATTGTGATTGTATGATTGTGATTGTATGATTGTGATTGTATGATTGTGATTGTATGATTGTGATTGTATGATTGTGATTGTATGATTGTGATTGTATGATTGTGATTGTATGATTGTGATTGTATGATTGTGATTGTATGATTGTGATTGTATGATTGTGATTGTATGAATGTATTTGGGATATTGTAATTGTATGATTGCGATTGTATGATTGTGATTGTATGATTGTGATTGTATGATTGTGATTGTATGACTGTGATTGTATGATTGTGATTGTATGATTGTAATTGTATGATTGTGAAGGTACGATTGTGATGGTATGATTGTGATTGTATGAATATGATTGTATGATTGTGATTGCATGATTGTGATTGTATGATTGTGATTGCATGATTTTGAATGTATGATTGTGATTGTATGATTGTGATTGTATGATTGTGATCGTATGATTGTGATTGTATGATTGTGATTGTATGATTGCGATAGTATGATTGTGATTGTATGATTGTGATTGTATGATTGTGATGTATGATTGTGATTGTATGATTGTGAAAGTACGATTGTGATGGTATGATTGTGATTGTATGAATATGATTGTATGATTGTGATTGCATGATTGTGATTGTATGATTGTGATTGTATGATTGTGATTGTCTGATTGTGGTTGTATGATTGTGATTGTATGATTGTGATTGTATGATTGTGATTGTATGATTGTGATTGTATGATTGTATTTGGGAGATTGTATTTGGGATATTGTAATTGTATGATTGCGATTGTATGATTGTGATTGTATGATTGTGATGTATGATTGTAATTGTATGATTATGATTGTATGATTGTGATTGTATGATTGTGATTGTATGACTGTGATTGTATGATTGTAATTGTATGATTATGATTGTATGATTGTGATTGTATGATTGTGATGGTATGATTGTGATTGTATGACTGTGATTGTATGATTGTGATTGTATGATTGTGATTGTATGATTGTGAAAGTATGATTGTGATGGTATGATTGTGATTGTATGGTTGTGATTGTATGATTGTGATTGTATGAGTGTGATTGTCTGATTGTGGCTGTGCGATTGTGATTGTACGATTGTGATTGTACGATTGTTATTGAATGATTGTGATTGTATGATTCTGATTGTATGATTGTGATTGCATGATTGTGATTGTATGATTGTGATTGCATGATTTTGAATGTATGACTGTGATTGTATGATTGTGATTGCATGATTGTGATTGTATGATTGTGATTGTATGATTGCGATTGTATGAATGCGATTGTATGATTGTGATTGCAT